>NC_142771.1:37200357-37503928 GCF_988280905.1 Pimephales promelas | reverse complement strand
TCAAAAATGCATGATTTTATGGTGTCATGGCTTTGCAATCAAAAAATGTGGTTATAATGGAAGTCAATGGGGCAAAAACAGCCACGAACAGTAAATGAGGGAGAAAAAGTTAAAATCTGATGCTACACAAAAACTAACAATGCATCAAAACCAATGTTGTTACTGATCTTTGACATGTCCAAGACTGTGATAAAAGGTAAAAAAAAATCCAGTCCACAATCATATTTTATATTGAAAATAAGTCATTTTGTGTTTTTTTTCCCCCGAAATCAGTGACATCATTTATGAATTTGGCAATTAAAGAGTTAAAATCCTGAATTTTTTAAAAAAAATTAGTAGTTTTGATCAGGACTGAGGTCGGTTAATAGATTTATGCAAAAAAACTTGAAAAAAATATTTATCTGATACATTTTTACAGCAGTTTAAAGTAGTGGCTTTTTTCAGCCACGAACATAACGAAAGGGTAGTGAATTTGAACAATGCACAAGGGTTAAACTCTTAACATTCGATTATCATAAAAAAAAATCTCAGAGAACGGTTGACTAGGTACCGATGTTTTATTAGACCAAAGGTTCATTGTTCGCCGGAGTTCTCCTTTAAAATGTCTCAAATCAATTCGATATACCAATTTGATCGCAAAACAGCATGTGACGTCATTACATACAGGTTTTTATTCGCGTTAAAGCCGTTTGATGGAAACACACTTTCACCAGCTTTATTCGCACGTGTTTTTTTTACCAAACTTCAGATAATTCGATTGACAAGTGGATGGCTACAGACTATCGTAACAGACAAAAAAAATCGTGTAATCTGAACCAGGCATAAAAAAGCATTATAGATCCTCTTTAATGCAAGAAATAATATGCAATATGAATCTAGAATAAACTAATCAAGGTATGTTTTCAGCCGTGACGCATGTAAACAATTTCAATTGTCGGAATTTTATACATAATAAATCTGCAATGAGGATATTTTTTAATGTTTTGGCATTGTTTGTGACTGTGTTTATCTTTCCTCCTGAAGGCCGACTCGGGCTCCGAGGGGGACGCCATGACCCATCGCAGAAAGAAGAGGAAAACCTGTGGCCAGATGGGAAACGGGGACATCACAAGCCAGGACGACTGCGTGAGCAAAGAGCGCAGTTCGTCCCGGTGACGTCACCCTCGTGATAACAAAACTCAGCCTTAGTGCGCCTTTTGAGATCAACAAGAACAAGTCACCCAAATAATGTGCTTGCCGGAGGAGCAGCTCCGAGGGGAAAGATGGGAAACCCTTCTCGTGTTGCCTTTGCTGATGTCACACTCCGGATATCCCAGTGCCAAGGTCACTCATCTGCCGTTTTTATATGTCCAATATCACGCCCCATCTTGAGGTAAAACGGCTGGACCTGATGCGTGTAAAGCTCTGTGAACCTAGAAATCGATTATCTTACTGATTCTGAGCCGTTTCTCTCTCTCAGTTCGCAGAGAACTTGCCCATAGTACTTAAAACTGGTATCCGTGCTGCTTTTTTCTTCACTAAATCATTAAGTCACTCAGTTTAAGAGAATAATTGATTCTAAAAATGCTAAAGGTTTAATTAGAAGCCCTATGAACACAGCCTTCGGTCCGGTTTGATCTGGTTCTGCTTTAACTCGTCACACAGTCCTTTAGCGTTGGGTTCGCTGGTTAAATTAGCACGTTTGTGGGGTTTGACTGAAACAGGAGGTGTTGTTCTGTTCTAAACCATAAGTGAAACACAAGAGGGCGCTAATGCTTATTTATTCTACAGTGCACAATATGAGCCACACAGAAGAGGAAAGTGACTAACCTGTAATGTCTTAAAGTTTTGAATTCGTTTTTTTTTTTAACAGAAGGTAATGATGACGTTAATCCAAAACTGGTAACCTGTCATGACCTAAATTTGTTTCAGGGGTACAATAACGGTCTTTTATGTTGTGATTGGACGTGAGGCATTTAATGTCCAGAGCGAGTGTTGTTGAAATGTTTGTGACCACGTGTAACGCATCAAAGAGGAAAGATGTGGTTAAAAAGTGCCTATTTTTACCTGATGTCGGTTGCTTTGAGCTCTCGTATTTCTCATATCTCGTTTCTCAGCTGCGGATTTGAATGGCAAATATTACGATTTAACACGATATGGATGAAGCCTGCCGTTCTCGTTGCTTCAGATCTGTCTTCTTCAATGGCTCGGTCATGTGACACCTTGAGATCAAAATACAATGAATGATGATGATTGTTTAATAAAAGTTTCTATGTATTTGTCTCGGTGCAGTCATTGTCTTTGCATATCGCATATTGTCTGAGGTGGGGTGTGATGATGTTGCGTCCAGTTCACTATGACTGATTGATTACTTTTGACCCTTACATAACCATAATTCCTCTTAATGCGTCATTGGGGTTATTTGTGGCAAGGTAAATTCAAAAGATTTGACACACAAACCACCATAAACCCAGTTTATCTCATAACTTTTAAAGAGGTAAAATATTTTTTAAGGAAAACATGTCTTGCATTTATTCATATATTAGTTTTAGGTTACTTTCTGGACACCACACATTAAAAAGAATGTAATTGCATTTAACTTTACTTACAAAATGACAAATGCAACTTACACAAGGATATATTTAAAGTTAAAGCAAAGTGGTCAATTCTTGTTTGTTTTTAATGGAGTATTGTAAATGATTTATCCTTGCACGTCGTTATTCGTTTAAATCGTGTCCTCGTCGTAATCAATCACAATAACCTCTTCTCTGATGACGCGTTTATTGGAGCGAGGGCGGGGCAACCTGTCACTCACACGAGATCAGCCAATAGGGTTCAAATCCACACGGGTTCGAAAAAGAAAAGATTATCGCAACTTTAATTTCGTGCGAAATTTTCGTGAAAAACCTTGTAAATCTAAACTTTTGTTGGAAAAAAACACAGTAGGGGATACTGTATTTATTTTTCAACAAAAGTTTAGATTTACAAAGTTTAAAATCATGTTTGATAATTAAATTTCGCACGAAGTTTAAAATCGAGCATTTATCTGGAATAACATCCTTTATTTTAAGAAAACATAAAATTGTTCCTTTTAAGATAGGCTGTTTTTAATGTAATGTATTCATGCTGTTGAAGAGAGTGACGATATAACTACAGGAAATATCCACTAAAATCTGCGCCAAAACCTAATATATTTACATGGCAGTCCTCAGACGAATATAACTATTCCTAAAAGATAATTTAGTAGTGGGACATGTTCCATCGCCATAATAATCATATTGTTCCTTTTCAAATTATATGAAGAAGAGCCCATGTTTCGTCGATGCTCCTTTAAAAAGGGTGGTCTGTCCTGTGGGGAGTGACGCTGTGTTGAGAGTCACTGGTCGTGTCTCAAATCAAATCCCTATAACCTTCCTAACTAGCATTTATGAGCATCAGACATTTAGAATTATGAAAGTTGCGCTTGTAGGCTATAATATCAGGTTGATTTAATTATGTATTAGCTCCATTATATTATAAAAAAAAAATGTTGAGATGTTATGGATTTTCTAAAAAGCTGATACTTGACGCATTTCATTTTGAGCGTCTTCATATAGGCCAATAGATGCTGTCTATGTAGGCAGCTGACAAGGTTTTAAGCCACGGCCATTCTGAAGTGCGTCTCTCGCACATGGGCTTGATGAGATCTGTCGCTCAGACGAGCTGTAACGGGACGGGCTGAGGCGCTTAATCCGTCCGCTTCACATGCAAACACAATCACCCGCTCAAACTTACAGTTTCACCCTTGATAACAACAACGTCAACCGCAGGCAATCATGGATTTTGACGTGCCTGTTATTTTGTCCGCACTTTTCTTTACGATTATTGCCATTATAGTTGCATCGACGCTCCTGGCGAAGAAACCGGAGCAAAAAAAAGATCAGAAACAGAAACAACACGAGGAGAGATCAGAGCGGGTTACTGCGCATCAGCAGCCCAGAGAGGAGCGACCCTCCCCGGCTCCTGCTCCTGCTGCTGCCCCCGTACAGGAGCTGGTTACTGAAAAGAAAAGGGAAGAGCCCGCTCCAGTCGCTCCTGTTGTAGAAGCTGAAGTCATCGCGGTGAAACAAACACCTGTACAGGTGAGATGCGCGCTGGGATTATTTTGCGCTGTGTTTAATTTAGTTTGTTGTCTCTGGAGTCTGTCCTCGAGGAAATGACACGCCGTCTTATCAGTGTTCGTTAAACGTTCTTTAAATAACTTTTGTAGAACGTTCTTGCAACTTTATCATTTTAAATGAACTTTAGCTAACTCTGTGGCAAGGTTCTCTCAAAGTTATCCATGTACTTTCGTTCAGATTTGGTGATTTGGTCTAATGATGTTCCCAAAAAGTTAGCACAAAAGCATTTTCATGGAAGCTCTTTTACCTGAATCTTTTAGGGTTTTTAAATGTCACTTCTTGTTTTACGCACTGAGAACATTGAAACGTTACATTACCATAATGTTTGCAAAAATGTTCCTTTAATGTTTGCATGACCACGAAAAAAGTTTTAAAAAGTTTTCAGTGAACATTCAGAATGTTTTTGTTGTTGTTGTAACTAATGGGAACGCTAGCAAAACTCTCTTGCAACATTTTGCTCATGATGTTTAGAGAAACGTTCAACAACATTGGAACGTCTTTAATGTTTTTACTTTTCATAACGTTGAGAGGGCGTAAAGTCCTTATGTTATTTGTACAATGTTTACATCAAACGTTTTAAATGTAAAAGTAAAAGTAAATAAGTAAAAAATATTACTTATAAATGTAACAGCTTGGGATGTGGTGGAATGGGAGATTTGCATCATGAAGTGCAGTCAGCAATTCTGCAGCAACTGCCATCAATCTATCTACCCATCCATCCACCCATCCATCCACCCATCCATTCCTCAATCCACCCATTTACACTCATCCATCCATCTATTCACCCATCCAACTATTCACCCATGAACCCATTTACACACATCCATCGGTCCATCCACCCATCCCTTCATCTATTCATCCATCCATCAATTCATCCATCTATTCACCCATCCATCCATCCTCCTTCCCACCCATTCATCCACCCACCAACCAACCAATCCATCCACCCATCCATCTATTCACCCATCCAATAATTCACCCATCAACCCATTTACACTAAACCATTGGTCCATCCATTTATTCACCCACCCATCCATCCACCCACCAACCAATCCATTCATCCACCCATCATTCATTCACCCATTTACCCATCCATTCACCCACCAAGCACCAACCCAATTACCCATCCATCCATCCGTCCGCCCATCCATCCGTCCATCCACCCATCCATCCATCCGCCCATCCATCCATCCATCCATCCATCCATCCATCCATCCATCCATCCATCCATCCATCCATCCATCCATCCAAAATTTGCACACATCATCTGTGAACATCAAGCCCTGCCGCCTTTGATTTGATTGGCCATCTCAGTCTTTTTGATATTGCTGTTATGGTGCATTCAAGTTATCTCTTAAAGATGGTAACATCCACAATGTTGTAACGAGTAGGAAGCTTGGGATTTTCTTTAAACCCCGATCTTTGGTTGGGAGTTGGTTGTGAGAAACATGGTGGAATACCACAATACTTTAGCAGTGATTTTCTGATTACAGCAAAGTAAGCTAATTACCAATGGCATTATAATATAACAATATAATATGTAATGATAACATTTAGCAGTGGCTTCATAAATGAACTAAAAACATTAAAACAAGCAATGCACACCTGATGCACATCTTTGTTTGGGCATTTTATTTATTGGGACTGAGGTCTCCCTCAGTGTATACGGCCAGTACAGAATGTGTCTTGTGCTTGTGCTCTTTTAAACATCACACTAGTTGACTTGTCGAGTTCAGGAGGGTTTCATGTGAGCACGCGTTTGGTCTTGACTTAGAATGTGCCACCACAGCTGTAACCAGAGCTTTGAACGTGGCAAACACACACCAGGGTCCTTCTATATATGGCTTCAAATGTATATCCACTATATTTAAAAGTGTATATTGTGTAACATGCTGCAGTTGAAAGCTCAAGGAGTCTTGAACACAGGTGTGTGTGACACACATGATCTTCAGTGAATACTCTTGAGGAACTGAAGTTCACTTCACGAGAACAGAGCTCCTAAAATCACCTTCAGAGCTCCACTCTATGGAGGGATTATTGGGTCAGATTGAAAACTAGAAGTCTAAAAAGACTTAAACGAAAACTAAAAGTCTAAATTTGAAACTAAAAGTCTAAATTGAAAACTAAAGGTCTTAGTCTAAGTCAAAAATGAATTTGGTATTCAGGATTTGGGCGTTTGAGTATTTTTGGGGAGTGTATGCAAACAAGGAGGCGTGGCCCAAATACTGGAGGCTGGGTCTGAAATGGCTGGTGCGCAGAGGCACCTTATGGACAACAGAGGGCGCTCCCAGTGCTAAGGAGCATGCTGACAGAGTGTGCTCTTCAAAGTGAAAGTTGTTGTGCTCTGCCATCCACGTTGGCTGCCATATTAACAATGGCAAAGCCAGAGCTAGCATCTTTGTTAAGACGGGCGCTGGACGTTTTGGACAAAGAAAAGGCTTCAAGTAACTTTGAGGCTTCTTCCTTTACCAACACCTTCCCCTTGTTTATTTTACCAACACCGAACGTGTTCGATCTAAATGCAACCCCGACTTGCGCCCAACATGTTACAACGCTGTCATTAAGTTGAAGTTATCACATTATGAAGTACAGTTCTCGCTCCAGCCCTACTCACTCGCTCTGTTTGGTTACCTTACAATGTGCTCCTTAGCACTGGGAGCGCCCTCTGCTGTCCATAAGATGCCTCTGCGCACCAGTCATTTCAAACCCAGCCTCCAGTATTTGGGCCACGCATTCTCATTTGCATACACTCCTCAATTCTTAAATGCCCAATCCTAAATCCCTAAATGCCCAATCCTAAATCCTAAATGGCTAAATGACCAAATGCCCAATCCTAAATGCCAAATGCCCAATCCTAAATGACCAATCCTAAATGACCAAATGCCCAATCCTAAATGACCAAATGCCCAATCCTAAATGCCCAATCCTAAATACCAAATGCCCAATCCCAAATGCCCAATCCTAAATCCTAAATGGCTAAATGACCAAATGCCCAATCCTAAATGACCAATCTTAAATGACCAAAAGCCCAATCCTAAATGACCAAATGCCCAATCCTAAATACCAAATGCCCAATCCTAAATGCCAAATGCCCAATCCTAAATCCTAAATGGCTAAATGACCAAATGCCCAATCCTAAATGCCAAATGCCCAATCCTAAATCCTAAATGGCTAAATGACCAAATGCCCAATCCTAAATGCCCAATCCTAAATGACCAAATGACCAATCCTAAATGACCAAATGCCCAATCCTAAATACCAAATGCCCAATCCTAAATGCCAAATGCCCAATCCTAAATCCTAAATGGCTAAATGACCAAATGCCCAATCCTAAATGCCAAATGCCCAATCCTAAATCCTAAATGGCTAAATGACCAAATGCCCAATCCTAAATGCCCAATCCTAAATGACCAAATGACCAATCCTAAATGACCAAATGCCCAATCCTAAATACCAAATGCCCAATCCTAAATGCCAAATGCCCAATCCTAAATGCCAAATGCCCAATCCTAAATGCCAAATGCCCAATCCTAAATGCCAAATGCCCAATCCTAAATGCCAAATGCCCAATCCCAAATGCCAAATGCCCAATCCTAAATGACCAAATGCCCAATCCTAAATGACCAAATGCCCAATCCTAAATGACCAAATGCCCAATTCTAAATGCCAAATGCCCAATCCTAAATGACCAAATGCCCAATCCTAAATGACCAAATGCCCAATTCTAAATGCCAAATGCCCAATCCTAAATACTAAATGCCAAATGCCCAATCCTAAATGCCAAATGCCCAATCTTAAATGCCAAATGCCCAATCCTAAATGCCAAATGCCCAATCCCCAATCCCAAATGCCAAATGCCCAATCCCAAATGCCAAATGCCCAATCCTAAATGACCAAATGCCCAATCCTAAATACTAAATACCAAATGCCCTATCCTAAATACTAAATACCAAATGCCCTATCCTAAATGCCCAATCCTAAATACTAAATGCCAAATGCCCTATCCTAAATGCCCAGTCCTAAATACCAAATGCCCTATCCTAAATGCCCAATCCTAAATACTAAATGCCAAATGCCCAATTCTAAATGCCAAAAGCCCAATGCCCAATCCTAAATGCCCAATCCTAAATGCCAAATGCCCAATCCCAAATGGCCAAATGCCAAATGCCCAATCCCAAATGCCCAATGCCAAATGCCCAATCCCAAATGCCAAATGCCCAATCCTAAATGACCAAATGCCCAATCCTAAATACTAAATACTAAATACCAAATGCCCTATCCTAAATGCTAAATACCAAATGCCCTATCCTAAATGCCCAATCCCAAATGCCAAATGCCAAATGCCCAATCCCAAATGCCAAATGCCCAATCCTAAATGACCAAATGCCCAATCCTAAATACTAAATACCAAATGCCCTATCCTAAATGCTAAATACCAAATGCCCTATCCTAAATGCCCAATCCTAAATACTAAATGCCAAATGCCCAATTCTAAATGCCAAAAGCCCAATGCCCAATCCTAAATGCCCAATCCTAAATGCCAAATGCCCAATCCCAAATGGCCAAATGCCAAATGGCCAAATGCCCAATGCCAAATGCCCAATGCCAAATGCCCAATGCCAAATGCCCAATCCCAAATCCCCAATCCCAAATGCCAAATCCCAAATGGAAGTGCATCTCTCTATCATAAAAGTGCATCTCTCCAGCATAAGTGCATATATCAATCATAAAAGTGTATCTCTCCATCATAAAAGTGTATCTCTTCATCATAAAAGTGCATCTCTCCATCATAAAAGTGCATCTATTAATATATAACTCTGATTGTATTCGCCTGAAATAATAATGTCATGTACACCTAGGATGGCTTGAGGGTTAGTATATGCTAATTTTTGTTTTTGGGTGAACTGTTCTTTTAAGTTAGTTAGGTACTTGTGTGTTACCACACTGGTAAAAGTGTGCTTGCTGTTCTCTTTGCTCCAACAGGCAGAGATTAAGACTGAGGAGAAGGCAGCTGTTGAGCCCAAACAGGAAGAGCCCGCTGCCGTCGCCCCTGTGATTGAGGAAGTCGGTGTTGTAGAGGAACAGCCTGCAGTTGAACCAGAGGTTATCCCTGCACAAGAAACGCCTGTCCAGGTAAGATGTGAGATGTGATGGACTTGTTTGAAGATGAGTGTAGATGCTCTACTATCCATTATTTATCAGTTAAAAGGACAGTTCACCCTAAAAAAAATCAAGTCATCAGTTAGTGAACTGCAGTGCTGATAGAGTCTCAGGAACATGCGCTGTGCACAGAAAACCAATGGCCAAGGTCAGGATTTTCATTAAATAATACATAACATTTCTTCATTAAATAATACAAAAACATAAGTGGTAACGTACATGGGATCATTCTGTGATACTTTTGGGTCTTTCAAAAAAAAAACTTAATTCTGGTCACTATTTACTGCCATTAAATGGACGAGTGTGAGTGGGAAATTTATTTTTTTCATTCTCCTTTTGCATAAAAAAAAATGGGCATACGACATTACAACACCAGGTTGAGTAAACGATCACCTAATTTCCGTTTTAAGGTGAACTTTCCCTTTAAGCCAGATATGATTTAATTTTGGTAAATGATTACCATCTTCTTTTTTCTTTTGGACTAATGTACTCCGAAGACCAGTAACACGGGTACTAAATGGGGTCATGATGTGAGAAATAGATATTTTTTTTACATTTTGACACATAAGAGGTCACTGTGCTGTTACCAAATACCGTTGCTCATACTCAAATTACTCTTCACTACAAAAACAGCATTTGGTGAAACCAAGAACCTACTTTTTTTCTCTCTCTTGTTCTCTTTTTCTTTGGAACATTGTGGGGTGCAAAAGACAAGATTCATAACAAATAAAACAGAAGTGCTTGTATGTAAATATTCATATAATTTTGCTTAATAAGGACAGTACTAGCCTGGCAGTAGTGCTGTGAAGTTCCACACATGAGAAACATTAGAAGTACTGTCACACCCACTGATCCAATCCTGTCCATTCAGAACAGCAGGAGACCCTCTGGGATCCATTACACAGCGTTATGTAACACGGCTTTTTCCGCCTCCTCTACAGTCTGGCTAAAAAACCATGAGAGTGATACCATTACAGGGAGAGCCAGATTTCGTCTAGTGTGCCGTAGACTTTAGACTAACTACATTCAATCTGGTCTGCATTGCAGCTCAATCTCGAGGAAACCAAGAATCAGCCGCCAAAAACGACATGGTGATGTTTGTTTACAAGCAATTACTGTTCATTCGGGTTTATCTGAAATGGAGATGCCAAATAGGATTAGTTTTTGGGTTTGGCAACCGCATTTGGTGCGAGTCTCGATGTCCCGTTCACACAGGAGCTGACAGTTAGCATTTCAAATACTTATGGGAGTCAAGCACATATTCTCTTTCCAGAAGCAATAGCAAACGTGACCAAAGTAATGTCAAAGATGGCGACGACCATGAAACCGAAAAGTCTTGTTCTCTCATTATTATTTACAGGTTCCAGTTATAGAATGTGTTAAAAAAAAAATTGGTTACACTTTATTTTGGTCCACATTAGACATTCTGCTAACTGTAAGAAACGTTGCAACTACAGGTCAACTAACTCTCATTAGAGTAGAATTGTAGAGTTCAGGTTTGTAGAATTAATTTGACGTAGTTGTAAAGTTACGTAAGGTCAGTAGATCTTAGCATCAAATGAAAGTGTTAGCAGATATTAACAAAGTCCCTTTAAAACAAGTCCTTTCACTCGGCGGCCATCTTTGAAACGCCTCTCGGACGTGCAATCGCAGCTCTTTTCTTTTTGAATGGGGAAACATTAAATTCTCTAAAAAAATGTTTGCAAAGCTTACGATTAGATTTCATACTTGAACTCGCCAATGAAATCTGACAACTGTCTCATAAATATCTTTCTAAAACACTCGAATCATGACAGGAAAGGACATTTTTCAGGCTGGATCAAGCTAATGCGCATGCGCAATGGAAGCGCCTCTGACTGACTCTGGGACAGCAGCTGCTGTGACGCGATGACTTTACCAATTGCCGATTGGCTCTTATTTAGAAGGCGGGACTAATTCCGTCATATTGAGCGTTGCACTTTTCCCATTTCAAAACAGTACAATTGACAAGTCTTGTGTAATTCTATAGTATTTGATATTAAGCAGACAGTCTACTAATACTTTAATGACTGCTAATTGGAGTTATTTACTTAGAGTTAGTTGAATATCTAAAGTGGGCCATTGAAATAAAGTGTTAGCAATGACTGAACTGCGTGTGAATGTAACCATATAAATACAGAACTGGCAATCATATTCTTCTGATTCGGCGTGAATGTAGCTATCCTGTAGCCTGACTTCGTCATACTCATATTCTTGTCGGAATATGAGTCTGAAACCGCTCCGTAGGGCTTTGATCATGAGGCGTGTCATAACCGAACCAGAAAAAAAAACTCTGCACTCAATTGGATAGTCGGTAAACCTACAACCAATCAGAGCAACGCAGTAAGTGAACTACTTTGCATACAGTTGTTAACTACAGAACTTACTTATTTTAGAAGTTAAATAACGAGCGTTGCTTCTTTTAATTGGTCCTCCATGAGTGCGACCAAAGGAGAAACCACAACGACCACAAGCTTTTCATTACGTCCCATCTTCTTAGCGACCATCGGAGCCAGCTGATAAGTTACACTTTTGCCGAATCACGTAGGAAGGACGGCAAAAATATCTTTCCGATCGACAAATGCCTTGATTGCAGTTTTCTGTTCGTCTATTAAAATGAATGCGCTGTCGATTTATTTTACAACAGACGCGACAGCGGAATCTATACATCTCAATTCTCCAGCTGCAGTCATCTCTAAGGGAAATCAGTTAAGCGCTCTTTGATAACGTGATGATTACGTCCTTGCAGATCATCTGTCCATCATCGTATAAAGCCCGCCCTTGCAATTTGATTGGTGCGAACATTTTTTGCCTGATCATAATTACTCCTCAATGGATCGAGTCCAGACCGAACTTCTCAACCAAAAAATGTTGTGGGCAGGGTTCGGGCTGGCATCCAGGCTAGCTATCCTGTATTGGGGAAAGAAATTCAGGTAATGGTGATGCAGTCACATAGCCTGGCATGCCAGACCTACATCAAGATGTTGGGTCTGGGAACTCATCATTGACAGGGCTCAATCCGAGTTGCGGGTTGTCTTTCAAATTCTCTCTGCATGCAACTGGATAGCGCTACAGCCAATCAGAACAACAAAGAACGTGACTACTGAGTCCCATGCATTTTCCCACCAGCGGAGCAAGTTGATATATTAAAGTTTTACCGTATCCAGTCGGCAAATCTCCATTTTTTTTTTTATTTTTTTTTAAATGACTCAAGTGCCATTTTTGGTTCTGGTTTCAAAGAAAGGCTTAAGTTCAAATCATCCAGAGTAGCGGTCAAAGCCGAATCGAAAGACAGCTGTTTGCCAGCAGCAGCCATTCTTTGTTTTCAAGTAGCAGTGAACCGTCGCAACTTGTCATTACACAATGTGATTGGCCTGACCAGAGTTTGGTTTTTCCAGCTAAAACATCTAAGGAGAGTTGCTTGACCACATTGGCTGCGTCTAGATTTCTAGGCTAGCAGTCACAGTGAATGATTGAACAGAAAACCCAACAAATAGTGTGGATACTCCAACAGCCCTCACTGCGCTTGGTGCGTTTATCAGTGGATGTCTTCCATGCAGAAGCTTGGATAATGTATTACTCATTTATTGAGGCTATAAAGCATATTTACATAACCCGGTTCCTCCTGCCGAGTTTTATTCTCAACTCTGATCAAACACTCCAGGCCATAATTTTCAGAATGAACCCCAAGAGCTTGATGTTATTTGGTATGTTCTTTGACGGGGATGAACTAATCTACGTGTTATGCACATCAGGATTGAGGGCTTGATTAGCTGGCTCAGGTGTGTTTGGTTCGAGGTGAAACCGAAGTCTGCAGGAACGCGGATCTCCTGGGACGGGACTGAGACTGACGTGTTGATTGGTTTCTAGAGAATAAATAAGCTCTTGTGCTGTTTGTTACCCATGAGGCAGTTCTCTGATTGATGTATGACTTTAGAAGAGCGCTGGAAGATGGATTGACTCCAACGGGACTTGGCCTGCTCCTCTACATTTCTATAAATAATGTACAAATTTTTCACAGGGGGCGCCATATTTGATATCGCATACATCATCTGTTTAAGTTGAACTCGTGTTTGATGACGTTTAATGTCGGCCAGACGGTGGCTTCCTGTCTAAATCAGAATAAACAGCAAATCATACCAGACTTTGTTTCTCTTGGACATTTTTCAAGACATTTGCAGTGGAACGTTGGGAATGTTGTTTCACACGTTGACTTTAAACTTAGTAACCCCTGAGGTCCATCATGACCTTTGGCCCCATGACCTTTAGACATGCTGATGTGGCATAGTTCCTTCTTTGGCACTTTCCGACCCCCCCCCCCCTATCTCCCTGGAGACGACATGAGTTAGCATCTGGAAAGAAGAGCTCGGATTTCACCATTTTTTGCACTGAGCCTTGCAGATCTACTTCAGGTTTAGTGGTTCCTTAAATGAATTAATTGAATTAATCATAAACAGACTGTGTACACTGTAAACAAGCTTTAAAACATCTGATTATGAGATGTGTTTATGCAATTATAAGCATCTGGACCAGTTAAAGTAACAATTTATCCAAAATTGACTATGACTTTGTATACAAAGTGAAACATATGACCTAAATCCCACGTGCCTCAGGGTCTGATTACATGCTTTCTGGCCCTTTCTCCCACAATTCCAGATCCCAGCTCATCAAGTTTCCTTTGTTCGGAGAGTTTTACCTTCCTTACATGGCAATGTGTGTTGAGAGGGAAAACCTCAAAGAGGAAAGCTGTACCAATCTGCTCTGAGGTGCCGCCAACAAGGACTCAACAGCGGATGTTGACGGCGAACAAATGTCCTCCAACTCAAAACTTATTGTTGTTTTGGAGGGATTTCTGGACGCATAACATGTCTAAAGCATGAATGAGTGGCTGAACTAAGGGGTTTATTTAAAACTGAAGACGTCAGTGTTGAATTTGCAGACCACAAGCATCTGAAACGGGGCGAGCGCTCAAGAACATTCCTCACCTCTTTGTTTCTGTCTCCTGGCCAGTCAGTCTCCTAACAGCCGCCTGCGGAGGAATCTGTGATTCTGCCTGCTGATTGGTCGGACTTTTCTCTGACTCTGCTGGTTTGGAATTTCAGCTTGTTTCCATTGACTTCCTTTTTCAGTGATCTATGCAAACACTGTCATGATTTATTTCCTTTAGGTATGAGGTTTGCTGATATTTATGTGGTGTCATAAGACTGTCCACGGTTGTGATGGATGTTATTGATTTTATGTCCTCAATGATGTCTTTTTTGGTCTTGATATTTATTATGCTATTTTGCATGTTCCTACGGAGCCCCTCTAGTCCCACTTTGGTAAAAAAAAATTAATTATAACTATCTTGTGGCCTCAAGATACAAACTCGTGGTCACAAGATACAAACTCGTGGCCTCAAGATACTAACTCGTGGCCTCAAGATAGTAACTCGTGGCCACAAGATAGTAACTCGTGGCCACAAGATAGTAACTCGTGGCCTCAAGATAGTAACTCGTGGCCTCAAGATAGTAACTCGTGGCCACAAGATAGTAACTCGTGGCCACAAGATAGTAACTCGTGGCCTCAAGATAGTAACTCGTGGCCTCAAGATAGTAACTCGTGGCCACGAGATAGTAACTCGTGGCCACAAGATAGTAACTCGTGGCCTTAAGATAGAGTTACTATCTCGAGGCCACGAGTTACTATCTCGTGGCCACGAGTTACTATCTCGTGGCCAGGAGTTACTATCTTGTGGCCAAGAGTTACTATATTGAGGCCACGAGTTACTATATTGAGGCCACGAGTTACTATCTCGTGGCCACGAGTTACTATCTTGTGGCCAAGAGTTACTATATTGAGGCCACGAGTTACTATCTCGTGGCCACGAGTTACTATCTTGAGGCCACGAGTTACTATCTTGAGGCCACGAGTTACTATATTGAGGCCACGAGTTACTATCTTGAGGCCACGAGTTAGTATCTTGTGGCCACGAGTTAGTATCTTGAGGCCACGAGTTACTATATTGAGGCCACGAGTTACTATCTTGAGGCCACGAGTTACTATATTGAGGCCACGAGTTACTATCTTGAGGCCACGAGTTACTATCTTGAGGCCACGAGTTACTATATTGAGGCCACGAGTTACTATATTGAGGCCACGAGTTACTATCTTGAGGCCACGAGTTACTATCTTGAGGCCACGAGTTAGTATCTTGTGGCCACGAGTTACTATCTTGAGGCCACGAGTTACTATCTTGAGGCCACGAGTTACTATCTTGAGGCCACGAGTTACTATATTGAGGCCACGAGTTACTATCTTGAGGCCACGAGTTAGTATCTTGTGGCCACGAGTTAGTATCTTGAGGCCACGAGTTACTATATTGAGGCCACGAGTTACTATCTTGAGGCCACGAGTTACTATATTGAGGCCACGAGTTACTATCTTGAGGCCACGAGTTAGTATCTTGTGGCCACGAGTTAGTATCTTGAGGCCACGAGTTACTATCTTGAGGCCACGAGTTACTATCTTGAGGCCACGAGTTACTATATTGAGGCCACGAGTTACTATCTTGAGGCCACGAGTTAGTATCTTGTGGCCACGAGTTAGTATCTTGTGGCCACGAGTTACTATCTTGAGGCCACAAGATAGTTATAATTATTTTTTTTTTACCAAAGTGGGACTAGAGGGGCTCCGTATGTTCCTAATTTTGTTTTGGAGTCTCCTAAAATAAGTTTGCATGCATCGAAGATAAAAAAAGCTATTTTTCCAGTTTTCTCCTAATTGCAACATCAACTCTTTTCTCAGTGTCTGAAATGGTTTGACAAATGATTTTCTATTTAAAACCCTCCTTCCTGAGAGCCGACTCTGCTCTGATTGGTCAAAGTCCCAGTCTGTTGTGATTGGTCAGATGGCCCAATCTCTTGTAATTAGTCTACTCTGCTCTGATTGGTCAGATCACCCAGTAGGATGCAAACAGCGCGCTTTTCGACGCCTCCCGCTTTTTTCACATCAGTTAGGGTAACGTTTGTGAATCGTGCAGAGTGTTTTTTTTTTACGGGTGGCGGGTCTGATTATAATTTCACCAACAGAAAATCTGGATTGCCTCCACCAAACAAGTAAATTGGAAATAAGCAAATCGGAACAATGCGCACCAAGACAGCAATATAAGCACAACCGTGAACCACTAGTGTTTCTTCTTGCTGCGACCATCTTTTACTCCCAACACGTCGCTCGCTTATGGCCTGATTGGAGGCAGCTCATCAAGGGGCCGTTTACATATCGTGTCTTTTGCGCACCAGACTGATCTCATGAAATGGTGTTCGTATTTCCATTTTTGGCGTGCTATCAACACGCATAATCACTTTTCAGCGTGTTTATGAACGCCATTGACTTAACGTTACATTACTTTATATATAAATATATGACCTACCCCAACCCCGTCCCTAAACCTACCCGTCACTGGGGTTAATCCATTTATGAGTCTTCCCCTACCATCCTAGGAAAAAAAATATCGCTCCCCAGATGTAGATCTGCTTGTTTCGCTCAGACATTTAACGGCGTGTACATACACGCGGAATCACTCGGACATTTAACGGCGTAGACATACACGCGGATAGCTCAAAATGCATATAGATAACACGCCACTTGACTTGAAAGTGGCTTTTATGTTTACGCAAAAGTCATGATGTCTTGTGCGCACTCAAGTACTTTATTTCAAATGTAGGCGCATGGCAAACTTGCTTATAATTGAAGTGATTGAAGTGACAAGTTCATTTTTTTCAGGTTTTCCATTTTTGAAAACACCTCAACTTTTCAGAATGGCGCAAGCGCACCGCAGGTCATGTGACAAGAACCAACCAATCAGAATCACCCTTTCCGTAACAACATTGAAAGTTCAGTCAACGTGAAAGATGGAGGTGCAACCAACCACTAGGGTTGCTTTTCTCTTCTACGTAAATAAATCTTGTAGCAGAGCTACAGCAAGCTTTCTATTGGTGGTGGAAATCCATTAGCTACTATAACGGTTTGTGGAGAGAGCAGTGCATGGTTGCATAGCAAAAAATCGGACCGAATTTTGCTTATAATAATAAAAGATAGGCTTTAAAGGCTGAAATATGTGAGGTTTATCTTTTTATAAAGCAATTACCTTTTTTTGAGAGAGACTGATACTTTTTCTAAGAGACATGAAAATTGCTGTTTGTCTGGCATGTGGAGTTACTTCCTAAGTAGAGCATCCCACATATGTTATGGTTTGTTCCCTTTGTCCTCTGAAGTTGGAAATTCTGATTTCCCAGTAGGAACTTTTAACTGAAACACCCCCTTAAGTCAGAGATGCGACTGGGAAACTCTGAGGACCCGCAACAACCCCGTCTTCAGAATACAATATGGCTGCTCTTCAACTGCAGTCAAACAGTAGTATTATACTGTTTACCAGCACTTCTGTTTGTCTGTCTCTATAAACTCAGTGGTGCACTGCACACAATATCCAACCGTTGTGGACCTGATACTTTGGCATTATCTGTGCAAAATACTGCTTTTTTAGGGCATCTTTACTTGTGAGCTCAATATCACATGAGCCGTCTGTCGCCGGCTTTTCGACCAGTAGAGCATGTTGAATTAGCGTTCGAGCCATTGGTACGGCAAGTTGTCATACAGGCAGGGGCGGCTCGCCCATAGAGGGCGCTGGGGCGCCGCCCTCCCTCCGACCTGTCTGTCTGTTTTTTTAATATATATTATAATTTATCATTTTGAAAAATAATCTTTGTTAATTATATGCTAATAATGGTTTTACTTTGAAAAGTGTTTTGAACTCACCAGAATGATATTTGCATTCACTTTCGTTACTTTTATCATGTTGGTGTAGTAGTATAGCCAATAGGCTGTCTTCTCAGGGCGCCAGTTCGCTCAGCCCCACAGTGCTGGAATTTAAGCCAATGGTTCCCCGGTTGCTATGCAAAAAAGTTTATATTTCGCCAATCAGCGTCGTCAAATTTTATGGTTTGGGGGCGCTGAAAATATCGCCCACAGTATCAGATTAGGGGAGTGCACCGTGCACGCGCACCACGGGACATTTTTTTACCTCAGATGAGAGAAGAATGGCAGCGCCAGTGACGTCGAGTGGAAATAATGTAAAGTTAGTCGCTCTGTCACTCACTCACACACACATAAACACTGTTTCACACACATTTGATATTAGTTATAGGAATATTAATACCTGTGTGTTTGCTTTGTTTTTGATGTTTTTAAGTTCTGAGCTAGATTACTGTTTCATACTAGTTAAAATCAACTTTCTTCTCATACTTGGGTGTTACAATCAAGAATGTTGTCCCACCCTCTCTTTCAGAGCCTTTTCTCTCTCTCTTTCTCTAGTATCAACACATTGTTATCCATTATCCAATTGTCAATTTGTCAAAAATATGTAGTCTACAGCTGGGGATAGATTAAACTAGATTGTTGTATTACCTTTTTTTTTTTTTGTTGTATTACCTATATTATAATTTATCAATATTATGCGTTTGCACTTTTTCTGTCAGCATACAGAGCATAATAAACATGCAACTTGTTCATTATCATTAACTGTCAAACTGTTATTATTATTATTGTATTATTTGACCATTGGTATTGACTGGTTTAAGTTATTTTATTGGTATAGGTAAGGGCATGGGCTAAGGCCTAAAATGCACCAGAATGCAGGAAATCACATCTACTAAATTCAAAATTTTCAGGGGAGGAACCCCCAGACCCCCCTCTTATTCAGCCCCCCCTACAATAATTGTCACCAGCCGCCACTGCATACAGGCACAGAACATACTAGCCAACGGCCAACTAGAACGTGTGTTCAAGCGCAAGGTGTTTGGGCCCAGACGCAGAAGCTAATAAGGAAGCTCGCTAGGTTTTTCTGAACACATCTAAAGTTCCAGGCTGCTTCCGAAATCACACTCTCTCTTGAGTAGGGTTGGGTATCGAGAATCGAGTATCGATTGGAACCGGGACTAACTTTTCTTTTTTCCCGGAATCGTTCAAAAGTTAAAATTTCGATTCCTAGTTTCGATATTCACAGTCCACCAAGCAGAAGAAGAAACCGCTGAACAACACCAACGAAGAAGCGTCTACCGGAAGTGTCGGCATAACCGCGCGAGTCGAACATTAGTACCTTACGTCGGCGGTCCAAAGTGTGGCTTCACTTTTCTAAAAATAACGAAATCTCGGCAAAATGCAAAATTTGTGACAAAAGGAGTATTTGTGACAGGAGTATTTCCTTCAAAAAGGATTATTTCCTTCAGCAAGGCCGTTGGTTAGCAAGGTTAGCTAAACTTTTTTGACCCTGCCTCTTAAAAGAATCGGAATCGAGAATCGTTAGGAACCGGAATCGAAACAAGGAATCGGAATCGGAATCAGAATCGTTCAAATTCAAACGATACCCAACCCTACTCTTGAGTAGGTACTCATTTTCAATAAGTAATTACTCCATGACCGCTATAAAGTATGTCTTGTTTAGCATGAATGAAATCTGGACGTACTACAATCGTCATGTTGTCATTAGCATGTGACCTACCAGTTACGTCACTTCACTGACATTCACAAATCCTCTCCTGTGGCCTCATGGGACAGTTAAGCATCCATCGTATGCACACTTCAGAATATCGCCGGAATAAGTAGCTCATCCGAGTAATTGTCTCTCTTATAAGAACTTTGAATTCAGACACACTACTTTTGTCACATACTGATTTTCGCCTACTATATAGTAGGGAAGTATGCGATTTCGGATGCAGGTCTTGTCCTTTCAGCCACAAGTGGTGATGTCCCTTAACTAAACAATGGTGTAATGCAGAAGAGTATGCTAGTAGGCAGACACTGACTGTACATGGCGACTATGAGCCTTGTGAAACAATGACCTTTTTGTAAGAATTCAAAGCAGGGCTGAAGGTCTCGTGGAGAATTCATTTAGTGCAAATGCTTTCCATAAATGAGTAATACAATGAGCGCCTATTCGAGATGCTTTGGCACACTGCTTAAGTATTATTTGCTTGCTAGCAATATGGAAATAAGGAAGTGAGGATCATCTTTACATGAATAACTGACATTTAAAGCGGCAAAAGTGTTTATATATATATATATATATATATATATATATATACTGACAAAATGGCCCATCACTGTCGCCCTCAAATCAAATTAGCCACAATTTATGTTGCTGTGTCAGTCGGAACGATGCGTTTTATATATTTATCTCTATATTTGATAGATATGTGACTCAAGAGACATAAAGCCATTAAGCCTTGATAAAACCTCAGGATATGTTTGTATTGGTGATCTGATCTCTCACACATGTATTACCCTGGCCTCCATACAGAAGGTCTGTGGCAACATCTACATTTTCCAGAGGATCTAAGATGACCGTTAAGCCTTAGATGACATCCTTTGCCATCTGACATCATCACAGGTTGTTCATGCTTTTCTAAGAGCATCAGGACTAATGGACTGTTGGCAGACATCACCGCGAGGAAGAATCCGTCTAAAGCTGCCCTAATTCCCTTGCCGTCTTTCATGTGTTTGTCTCGGGACAGAGTGCTGCGGGACATTAGGTGACTTTATTTAGGTGTTGGAGGAAAAGGAAACCATTGTGAGATGTTGATTCCATGTTGTAAACTGAACTCTTCTGGCTCCATATAAATATGTTGGGATGAAATGTGTAACCTCACATCAACTGAAGTCTCAGTTATCACTAGTGTCAGAATTTGTTATGCTCTTAAAGACAACCATTTCTATAAAAAACAAAACGAGCAAAATTTTAAAACTGTGTATTGGCAGTGTTTACAATAGACTTTAAGCATTGTTTGTTGAAACTTGATTTCTATGGTGATCAGCAGCATGTTTTAATGCTGTTGAACCTTGCATGTGTGCCAAGTTCCTACGTTGCTTATCAACCATAAAGAGTCTAATGTACTATATAATTTGGCGGACTTATTAGCTTATCGTGGCTAATTGCTTTTTAAAAAACACACTAAAATGTGTTTTTTAAAGGTGTAATTCACATACATTATCACACTCTCATTAAAAATGCTGTGTTGTTTCAACTCATGTTTGGGTTAAATATGGACAAAACCAAACCATTGGTTTTAATTAAACCTAAATTCTAGGTTTGTCCCTATTTTGTGTTTTTATTGACATTTGGGAAAGTAAACAATGGGGAAAAAGTGGGTGCACCATCCTTTTGCACAAAATATGGGCTAACCCAACTGTTGGTTTAAAGTAATAGAATTTAGGTTATTTTAAAGGGGTGATGAACTGAGAAATCTAATTTTCCTTGAGCTTTTGACATCTTGGTCATCATATTATAAGAATATCCTGTAAGTTTCAGAACTGAAAACGTCCTTGTTAGTCCAATAAAAGCTTTTATTGACACCAGCCTCAGCAAACGACTCGTTTTTCAAAGTGGGGAACTATGACGTCAAAGAGGGTAAAACACCACCCCCGCAGAAGAAGATCAACGCCTACTTCAACACGGCCGGTTTAGCCCCGCCCACTGATTCGTGCATTACAAGCATAGCTAAATAACATAGATGCCTACCTCGTGATGACAAACCGGATCAAGCTACTGATCACTCACAGCAGTGGGCATTTACCTCCAAGTCTTCAGTGCGAGACGCCCATAAAAACCGAGCATTTTTCAGCTAGGCTCAAAACTAGGGTAGAAAATAGCCTATTACTTATTCATTGTGATGTTTTTGAATGCAAAAACCAAACAAACGTCAAAAGTTGACCTCAGACAACAATATAATAAAATTTAAAAAGCCCATTCATGACCCCTTTAAACCAATGGTTGGGTTTGACCCAAACATGGGGTTGAAACAAGCCAGTACAAATGGGTTTTCAATAAAACTTGGTTGGCTATGTGGTAAAAACCCAAAAAATCTTTTGAAATTGGAGATACCTGACTAGAGAAAAGGGTTGATGTCTTCCCTTTTGTTGAATAAACATCCAGGTAACAGAGAGAGTAAACACTGTTCAATTTACATATACCATAGACATTGTAGAAATACAAAGCGGGTTAAAAATCAATGAATTTGATGGTTTAATTACTGGCCTTTTGGATTTGTCTCTGCTGTGCTCGGTCGTTTGACTAATTCGTTTGACTACTTTTCTCTGCTCTGGAATCTGGTAGCAGACTTTTTCAATTTGAGGGTTTACCCGCACACATCAGAAATTAGTTTGTGCGAGCTGGAATGCTGGAACCATCTGCTGGTGTTTAGCGGATGCCAAAATTCTGATAGCGATAAACTTTGGTTTCAGGGAGGGAAAAGAGTTTGCTATTCTGGTAGCAGCTGTGTTGTCATGTTTTGCCATTCATCATTTTCATTTGGTGGACAATAAAATGCACAACGACAATCCCTCAGACTTGAATTGAAGGAGGGACCAAAGCCAGATTGGTCATAATACCAGAAACTTAGCAACTGAACACTTACTTGTATTTCACCCTAGCAACTGCAGAATACCTTAGCATGGCAACCATTCAGAAAATCATAACAACTGCATGGAAACACTAACACCTCAGAATACCTTAGAAAATGCATAGCAACACCCTGGAAACTACTCAATATACACTAGCAATTGTGCAGCAGCACGATCAACCACTCAAATTAACATAATTCATAACAACACCCTGACAACCATTTAGAACACCCTATAATTGTTCAGCAGCACTAATAATCACTCAAAATTCCTCCATGCATAGCAACACTCTGGCAACCACTCAGAACACCCTAGCAACCACATGATGTTGCTAGAACACATTAACTCGGAATATCTTAATGCATAGCAACACCCTGGCAACTCAGAACACCCTATAATTGTTCAGCAGCACTTATCACTCAAAATTCCTCAATGCATAGCAACACCCTGGCAACCACTCAAAACAGCCTAGAAACTGCACAGCAGCGCTATAAACCACTCAAAATAACATAATGCATAACAACACTCTGGCAACCACTCAGAACACCCTAGCAACCACATGATGTTGCTAGAACACATTAACTCGGAATATCTTAATGCATAGCAACACCCTGGCAACTCAGAACACCCTATAATTGTTCAGCAGCACTTATCACTCAAAATTCCTCAATGCATAGCAACACCCTGGCAACCACTCAAAACAGCCTAGAAACTGCACAGCAGCGCTATAAACCACTCAAAATAACATAATGCATAACAACACTCTGGCAACCACTCAGAACACCCTAGCAACCACATGATGTTGCTAGAATACGTTAACTCGGAATATCTTAATGCATAGCAACAACCTGGCAACAACTCAGAACAGCCTATAATTGTTCAGCAGCACTTATAATCACTCAAAATTCCTCAATGCATAGCAACACCCTGGCAACCACTCAAAACAGCCTAGAAACTGCGCAACAGCACTATTAACCACTCAAAATAACATAATGCATAACAACACTCTGGCAACCACTCAAAACACCCTGGCAACCACTCAGAACACCCTAGCAACCATATGATGTTGCTAGAATACGTTAACTCGGAATATCTTAATGCATAGCAACAACCTGGCAACAACTCAGAACACCCTATAATTGTTCAGCAGCACTTATAATCACTCAAAATTCCTCAATGCATAGCAACACCCTGGCAACCACTCAGAACAGCCTAGAAACTGTGCAGAAGCACTATCAACCACTCAAAATAACATAATGCATATTCTGGTAGCAGCTGTGTTGTCATGTTTTGCCATTCATCATTTTCATTTGGTGGACAATAAAATGCACAACGACAATCCCTCAGACTTGAATTGAAGGAGGGACCAAAGCCAGATTGGTCATAATACCAGAAACTTAGCAACTGAACACTTACTTGTATTTCACCCTAGCAACTGCAGAATACCTTAGCATGGCAACCATTCAGAAAATCATAACAACTGCATGGAAACACTAACACCTCAGAATACCTTAGAAAATGCATAGCAACACCCTGGAAACTACTCAATATACACTAGCAATTGTGCAGCAGCACGATCAACCACTCAAATTAACATAATTCATAACAACACCCTGACAACCATTTAGAACACCCTATAATTGTTCAGCAGCACTAATAATCACTCAAAATTCCTCCATGCATAGCAACACTCTGGCAACCACTCAGAACACCCTAGCAACCACATGATGTTGCTAGAATACGTTAACTCGGAATATCTTAATGCATAGCAACACCCTGGCAACTCAGAACACCCTATAATTGTTCAGCAGCACTTATCACTCAAAATTCCTCAATGCATAGCAACACCCTGGCAACCACTCAAAACAGCCTAGAAACTGCACAGCAGCGCTATAAACCACTCAAAATAACATAATGCATAACAACACTCTGGCAACCACTCAGAACACCCTAGCAACCACATGATGTTGCTAGAATACGTTAACTCGGAATATCTTAATGCATAGCAACAACCTGGCAACAACTCAGAACAGCCTATAATTGTTCAGCAGCACTTATAATCACTCAAAATTCCTCAATGCATAGCAACACCCTGGCAACCACTCAAAACAGCCTAGAAACTGCGCAACAGCACTATTAACCACTCAAAATAACATAATGCATAACAACACTCTGGCAACCACTCAAAACACCCTGGCAACCACTCAGAACACCCTAGCAACCATATGATGTTGCTAGAATACGTTAACTCGGAATATCTTAATGCATAGCAACAACCTGGCAACAACTCAGAACACCCTATAATTGTTCAGCAGCACTTATAATCACTCAAAATTCCTCAATGCATAGCAACACCCTGGCAACCACTCAGAACAGCCTAGAAACTGTGCAGAAGCACTATCAACCACTCAAAATAACATAATGCATAACAACACTCTGGCAACCATTTAGAACACCCTGGCAACCACTCAGAACACCCTAGCAACCATATGATGTTGCTAGAATACGTTAACTCGGAATATCTTAATGCATAGCAACAACCTGGCAACAACTCAGAACACCCTATAATTGTTCAGCCGCACTAATAATCACTCAAAATTCCTCAATGCAAAGCAACACCCTGGCAACCACTCAGAACACCCTAGCAACCACATGATGTTGCTAGAATATGTTAACTCGGAATATCTTAACAATGCATAGCAACACCCTGGCAACAACTCAGAACAGCCTAGCAACTGCACGGCAGCTCTATAAACCACTCAAAATAACGTAATGCATGGCAACCACTCAGAATACCTTAGCAACTGAATAGCAACACTGACAACACAGAATATTTTTGCCATCGCATAGCAATGCCGCTCAGAGCACCCAGCAACAGCTTTGCAACCCAAGAGCATTGCATCATTCAGAATGCCTCAGCAAATTTACAGCAAGGCCTAGGCATCCACCCGAAAAACCTAAACATCAGGAGGAATGCGGCTCTGTTAGTTTTATTTTCATTCTTGTCATTCCCTTTCACCAGCTTGGTGACTTTCTGAATCACCTAATCTAATAATGGCACAAATCTACAGTTAATCCTAAATTTAACCTCTCTGGATAACCTTAATCCCCACAGACTCCAATTCAATCCAGTATCTACTTTGCTCGTGTATGATGTAAAATGGTACTGCGGTACGAATAAGGCCATCTTATCAAGTATTGTAGTATTAGTACAGGTTTCAAATCCTTAGTAAGTTTGATTTAACAATAGTAGGTGTGTGCCTCCGCGTTGCTAGTCGGGAGAAAAGTGTGACTGGGGAAAGTCCACCAAGGAAATGGTCAAGAAGTCACTTGGTAGTTGGAAAGCTTGCACAGCTGTTACTTGCTGGGTTAATGTACATGTAAGTGGTTGAGTTGAGAGCATTCATGGCCAGCAGAAGCGGTGCTGTGTGTTTGGACAAGCTCTGTCCCCTTGTCATGGACAGCAGGTGCGTATTAAGGCTGGAGCGATTGCAGTTGACAGCTGTCACACAGATGCTCTATTGCCCTCCTTGGGGGGTTTGTTTGGATTTTAAAAAATTATATTCGGTTTGTTTAGGGTTGAGGTATGTTTTGGGTTTAGATTAGATTTGTTTTGTTTGGGTTTAGTTTTTTGGAGGTTGGTTTGTTTTTCTTTATTTAGGGTTTTTGCTCATTTTGTTTGGAGGTTTAGTTTTATTTTGTTGTGTTATGTTTTGTGGTTTGTCTATCTTTTGGGGGGGGGGTGCTTTTTGTGTTTTTGTTTGAATTCGGCATATTTGGTGTGTGTGTGAGAGAGAGAGCGCCCTCTGGCTTTCAGGAGCAGCATTTACAACTGATCACAGAGCCATAGTTCACTTTGCAAAAACGTGTCTGGTTTAATTTTGATTAATCCACAAGTTTCCTACGCCCCATGAGACCTTGCGTCAAAAGTGGGCGCGACTTCCGGTTCGACGTAAACAAAGCGCGATTTGACATGCTTGACACTCGTTCATTCTACAGTTGACAGTCATTCAAGTTATAGCGATCCAAACTAGCTAACGATGTGGGAACACAACCTCAACGAAATTCAAAAGGGTGAAATAACAGTACCTTTACCCTCCGCAGTAGTTGGTTGGGAGTATTATAATAACATTATTAATAATCAATACTCATCAAGGCATGGTGACAGACAGTTGTGCGAGCTGACAAACAATTAAAATAAAAAATACACACTTAGTCATTGTGCTTTGGAGTTTATTCAAAATTATAAATGAATGTGCTGCTTGAATACATTAACTGGCACATTCTGTCAACACAGGCTTTGATCCAGAGTTTAGGTGTAACATCAGTAGCGAACAGCCAATCACATGCTGATAGAGTTTATAGAATATTAAGAATTTAAACAAATGTACACAGGAAGATTCGTCGTCTTTTGGGAGGTGATGGAAACTACAGTCGTTGGCAGGATCAGAGACGGGCTCTGGCAGGATCACTCTGATTTCGTTTTCAGCTTATGTTCAAAACAATCACGTTTAAGCCACTGAATTAGTTTAGTCCGGTTATACATACAACCGCGAACAGCACATGTTGTCCCTGAGCTCCGTAACGACATCTCTCATAAAGATTTGTGTCTTTAAATAGTAAAATAATTCTCCGAAAAACAGCTAGCCTCTTCGCTAACTAACACACAAAATACCATTGGAATGCTACTTCCGCCGCGTCACCGGAAGTTTCACCCACTTTATTTTTTACAGGAGCGCCCCTCGGAAACTTGTGGATTGGGCAGCCCTAATACCTTACATTTACTGCATTATCAGCTGTGTTTGACACTGATGCATATACTTGACAAAAAAAATACTATTATTATATTGCTTTACTTCTGATTTCTACAGGCAGCTCCAGAGCCCGAGCCTGTATCCAAAGCAGTCGTAGAATCTGCACCTGTGGAAGAGCCCATCCCAGTGCAAGAGCCAGTGCCTGAGCAGGCTCCCGTCAAGTCACCAGAACCAGTAGATGCCCCAGTAGAAGAGCCAGTGAAGGAGTCTGTCCCAGAACCAGTGACTGCGCCAGTAGAAGAGCCAGTGAAGGAGTCTGTCCCAGAACCAGTGGCTGCCCCAGTAGAAGAGCCAGTGAAGGAGTCTGTCCCAGAACCAGTGGTGGCTGCCCCAGTGAAGGAGTCCGTCCCAGAACCAGTGGCTGCCCCAGTAAAAGAGCCAGTGAAGGAGTGTGTCCCAGAACCAGTGCCTGAACCTGTCCCAGAGGTGCCCGTCCCTGAACCCACCCCCGAACCAATATCAGTGCCTGCCCCAAAAAAAACATCTGCACTCCGCTCAAAACCTGTTTCTGTGCCAACCCCTGAACCAGCGCCCGTCCTAGAACCATCATCCGCACCCGCCCCCGAAGCAGCATCTGTGCCCGTCCCCGAGAGCTCACCCGTGGCCGAATCCCTTCCAGAGGTCCTAGAGAATAATGGTATGATGCATCGGTACTCTTAGGGTGTGTTTACACTTTGTTTTTTTCTTGGATCTTTTGTTTAAAAAAAATACAATGATACATTTAGTCCTGGTTCACTGAATGTGTAATGTAAGACACAAAACCACTTTTTAACTTAAAGACACAAAACAAATTAAACCGCTTTTATATTTTGCGATGGGACAAAACAATGCTGTGCTCTGGTCTGAATGCGGTCACATCTTATTACATCACCTCCTGTTTTTGTCTCGTTTAGATGGCTGTGGTCCGTGTAGCTTTCATATTTCAGTCTAACCTTTTCTGCAGTCTCGCTCTACTTGATTCTCCATGCATGAACTTACTAGTTCAGTAGTTTCAGTAAATGATGCACAATTAACTGCAACTAACTTCATGCCAAACCAGAATCCTCATTAATATTACTTCAAAGTTTATTACACAGTAACATACTTGCGAAACACTGGTACCCACCATTTGTAAAAAGTTTAGTTTGAAGTTAGGTTTGGGGTTTTGTTTTTGATTGTTTTTGTTTGGGGGTTTAGGTTTGTTTTGGGGATTTTTGTTTTTGTTAAACAAAAGTTTACTTTTTTTAGGTTAGTTTTGAAGGGGTTTGTTTTGTTTTGGTTTAGGTTTGTTTTGCTTGAGGTTTGTTTTTTGGGAGGTTTTGTTTAAGTTTAGTTTTGGGGTGTTTTGTTTGGGGCATTAGTTTTGTTTTGTTTAAGGTTAGTTTCGGGGGGTTGTTTTTGATTGGTTTTGTTTGGGGGGGTTTGTTTTGTTTAAGGTTATCTTTGGGGGTTTTGTTTTTAAATGGTTTTGTTTGGGGGTTTAGTTTTGTTTGAGGTTAGTTTTGGAGGTTTATTTTTGATTTGGTTTTGTTTGGGGGTTTTGTTTTGTTTAAGGTTAGTTTTGGGTTTTTGTTTAGGGCATTAATTTTGTTTTGTTTAAGGTTAATTTTGGGGGGTTTGTTTTGTTTGGGGCATTAGTTTTGTTTTCTTTGAGGTTAGTTTTGGGGGGTTTGTTTTGTTTAGGGCATTAATTAGTTTAGTTTAAAGTTAGTTTTGGGGGGATTGTTTTTGATTGATTTTATTTGTGGGTTTAGTTTTGTTTAAGGTTAGTTTTGTTTGAGATTAGTTTTGGGGTTTTGTTTTTGATTTTGTTTTATTTGGGGCATTAGTTTACTTTTGTTTGAGGTTAGTTTTGAGGGGGTTGTTTTGTTTAGGGCATTAGTTTTGTTTTGTTTAAGGATTTTTTTGGGGTTTTGTTTTTTTATTTTTCTTGTTTGAGGGTTTAGTTTTGTTTTGTTTTTGTTTAGCACGTTAGTTTTGTTTTGTTTGAGGTTAGTTTTGGGGGGGTTGTTTAGTTTAGGGCATTAGTTTTGTTTTGTTTGAGGTTAGTTTTGGGGGGTTTGTTTTGTTTAGGGCATTAGTTTTGTTTTTTTTAAGGTTAGTTTTGGGGGGGGTGTTTTGTTTGGGGCATTAGTTTTGTTTTGTTTAGGGTTAGTTTTGGGGGGTTTGTTTTGTTTGGGGCATTTGTTTTGTTTAGGGTTAGTTTTGTTTAAGGTTAATTTTGAGGTTTTGTTGAAGGTTAGTTTTGGGGGTTTGTTTTGTTTTGGGCATTAGTTTTGTTTAAGGTTAGTTTTGTTTTGTTTAAGGTTAGTTTTGGGGGTTTGTTTTTGCTTTTGTTTAGGGCATTAGTTTTGTTTTGTTTGAGGTTAGTTTTGGGGGGTTTGTTTTGTTTAGGGCATTAGTTTTGTTTTGTTTAAGGTTAGTTTTGGGGGGGTTGTTTTGTTTAGCGCATTAGTTTTGTTTTGTTTAAGGTTAGTTTTGGGGGGGTGTTTTGTTTGGGGCATTAGTTTTGTTTTGTTTAGGGTTAGTTTTGGGGGGTTTATTTTGTTTGGGGCATTTGTTTTGTTTAAGGTTAGTTTTGTTTAAGGTTAATTTTGAGGTTTTGTTGAAGGTTAGTTTTGGGGGTTTGTTTTGTTTTGGGCATTAGTTTTGTTTAAGGTTAGTTTTGTTTTGTTTAAGGTTAGTTTTGGAGGTTTGTTTTTGATTTTGTTTAGGGCATTAGTTTTGTTTTGTTTGAGGTTAGTTTTGGGGGGGTTGTTTTGTTTAGTGCATTAGTTTTGTTTTGTTTAGGGTTCGTTTTGGGGGGTTTGTTTTGTTTGGGGCATTTGTTTTGTTTAAGGTTAGTTTTGTTTAAGGTTAATTTTGAGGTTTTGTTGAAGGTTAGTTTTGGTTGTTTTTGATTGGTTTTGTTTGTTTTGTTTAAGGTGAGGTTTGGGGGTTTTGTTTTGTTTAGTTTAAGGTTAGTTATTTTTTTGTTGTTTTTTTTTGTTTGGGGTATTAGTTTACCTTTGTTTGAGGTTAGTTTTGGGGGGTTGTTTTGTTTTGGGCATTTATTTTGTTTTGTTTAAGTTTAGTTTTGGGGCTTTCTTTTGGAATTTTTGTTTGGGGGTTTAATTTTGTTTTGTTTGAGGTTAGTTTTTGGGGGTTTGTTTTGTTTAGGGCATTAGTTTTGTTTTGTTTAGGGTTAGTTTTGGGGAGTTTGTTTTGTTTAGGGCATTAGTTTTGTTTTTTTTAAGGGTAGTTTTGGGGGTTTTGTTTTGTATAAAGTTATTTTTTGGGGGGTTGTTTTTGATTGTTTTTTTATTATTTGTTTTGTTTGGGGGTTTAATTTAGTTTTGTTAAGGTAATTTTAGGATTTTTTAAGGTTTTGTTTTCATTCATTTTAATTTCCTTCTTTTGGGATTTTGGTTCGGTTCTGGGTTTTGTTTGGTTGGTTTGTTGTCCTGATATTTAAAATCATATTATTTATGCTAACACAGAACTAGCATTATTAAAATCCAAAGTTAGATTTGTAAACATTAGTCAATGCTCTGTGAACTAATATGAACAATAATTCGATTTTTTTACTAACTGACAAAAACAAAGTTTAACAAATGCTTTAAAACACGTTTTAGGTCATGTTAGCATTAACTAACATAAATAAATGATGAGACCTTATTGTGAAGTGTGACCAAAAATTTGATCACAAATGAGATGAAATGAGGAAAATGTTATAAAGAAAGGCTCCTATTTCGACAAGGAGCCATTTCCTCTAGGAAATGTATATTCTGGAGGGAAAGCATTTATATGCATCCCTTTTCTTCACATTCCTCTCGTCATGTCTGCCCGTGAGCAGCAAGTTTTATTATACTCCATGAGAGCGAGTGTTTTCAGAGCAGGGCTGTAAGTGCTGGCAGAGATAAACACTCATGGGGCGGCCCACTCAAACACACAGTCTCTTTGTGCTCTGCGGCTGTAAATTGACGCCAATGTGTAACTGGGTCCCGGTCACACACTTGCTTTGTCCTCCCAGCGGTACATTGGCCTCTAGGTTGCGGATTCTGCTGTGTTTACATCAGTGGGTCTGCTCAGATATAACCCCAGTTCGCAAAGGAGCAGTGTTTGCAGTGCCAATACATGTCAGTTTATGAATTATAACCGCAACAGACCCAGTTTCAGCAGCAGATATACTGCAGATATGAAGTGCGTGTGAAACAGGGTTCAGCCGTCAACAGCATGTACAGACAACCTTTATCCTCGAATTAATACTGCCTGCGCCAATAACTTGACAGGCCTGCAAGTGGATTAGGCTGGTAGGTTGATAATCTGGGTTAGGAACCAGACACAGGAAGGGTTGGACTCTTACGTGACACTGTCTTGTTGTCGGACACTTTTAACACCTGCGATTTGCATACAGATGAAGTGTGGTCAGGGCCGGATCTACCATACGGCCAATCTGGGCACTTCCCAGGGGCCCTTGCGCAGAGAGGGGCATAGTTATCCGCATCGTTCAATGAGTGGGTGTTTACCGAAAACATCGTTCCAACGAACATTCGCAAACAGCATCGCTAAGTTGTGTATTTTGAGTGACAGCTCTCGAGGTCAGAGGTAGAGTTTCTAGATTACAGAATCAGAGAGAGATATGGGACAAATAATGTGTTTTTACATTCAAGTATGAAAACCTGTTCTAGTAGAGAACAGACCAGACTTTCTCCTCTTGTCATTTGATTGTTAAATGTGCCGTCCTCTCCTTCAGATGTGGCCGCCGCTTTAGTGGCAGACGAGGGCGAGGCCGGTAACAAGAGGACCGCCAAGTTTGAGAAGAGAATGACCAATGCAGAGATGGAGGAGGAGCAAAGGTCAGTGTTCCCCTTCTCCCTCAATCCATCCACAGAAACACAGCAGCGAAACTGCATCTCACTCTTTTCTACTTCATATATGTCTTAGAAATGCTTGAATCCAAGTGTGTAGTGTGTATGTGAAGTGTGCAGAATGACACTTTTCAGCCAGAATGACTCGGCAGTGTGTTGAATTGTCCGGGTGTTTATGAATATGCAGCCGACGCGTGCATATTTTAGAGGACTGCAGTAAAGGACTTGTGTCAGGTGTCCTCACTTGGGTTTCAGGAACGATATTTTCACGTTTAACATAAATGCAGTTTACTCTGAAGAAGTGTGTGTTGTTTATTCTTACCACCTAAACCAAACGTTTTCAAAGCACATCACCACAGGCCTATATAATATAATGATGAAGTAAAAACAAAGTCAAAACTATAAATTAGGTTCTATTCACAAAACATTAAATATAAATATATATTAATATTCACATATTGTGATTAATATTAATCAGATCTTGGCCCAAAGCTCTGCTTCTGTGAAGTCTATAACTATTATTAACTTACTATTACTAATAATAAACTATTATTATTATTAATGGTAATAATAGTAGGTATTATTAATATTGGTAATATAATAATGGTCGTTAATATTAGTATTATTATTACTATGAATGGTGGTAATAATAATGGTATTTATTTTATATATATATATATATATATGTGTGTGTGTATATTTATATGTGTGTGTGTGTATATATATATATATATATATATATATACATGTGTGTGTGTGTGTGTGTATATATATATATATATATATATGTATATATGTGTATGTGTGTGTGTATATATATATATATATATATATATATATATATATATGTGTGTGTATGTATATATGTGTGTATATATATATATATATATATATGTGTATATATATATATATATATATACACTCACCGGCCACTTTATTAGGTACACCTGTCCAACTGCTCGTTAACACTTAATTTCTAAGCAGCCAATCACATGGCGGCAACTCAGTGCATTTAGGCATGTAGACATGGTCAAGACAATCTCCTGCAGTTCAAACCGAGCAACAGTATGGGGAAGAAAGGTGATTTGAGTGACTTTGAACGTGGCATGATTGTTGGTGCCAGAAGGGCTGGTCTGAGTATTTCAGAAACTGCTAATCTACTGGGATTTTCACGCACAACCATCTCTAGGGTTTACAGAGAATGGTCCGAAAAAGAAAAAACATCCAGTGAGCGGCAGTTCTGTGGGCGGAAATGCCTTGTTGATGCCAGAGGTCAGAGGAGAATGGCCAGACTGGTTCGAGCTGATAGAAGGGCAACAGTGACTCAAATAACCACCCGTTACAACCAAGGTGGGCAGAAGAGCATCTCTGAACGCACAGTACGTCGAACTTTGAGGCAGATGGGCTACAGCAGCAGAAGACCACACCGGGTGCCACTCCTTTCAGCTAAGAACAGGAAACTGAGGCTACAATTTGCACAAGCTCATCGAAATTGGACAATAGAAGATTGGAAAAACGTTCCCTGGTCTGATGAGTCTCGATTTCTGCTGCGACATTCGGATGGTAGGGTTAGAATTTGGCGTCTACAACATGAAAGCATGGATCCATCCTGTCTTGTATCAACGGTTCAGGCTGGTGGTGGTGGTGTCATGGTGTGGGGAATATTTTCTTGGCACTCTTTGGGCCCCTTGGTACCAATTGAGCATCGTTGCAACGCCACAGCCTACCTGAGTATTGTTGCTGACCATGTCCATCCCTTTATGACCACAATGTACCCAACTTCTGATGGCTACTTTCAGCAGGATAATGCGCCATGTCATAAAGCTGGAATCATCTCAGACTGGTTTCTTGAACATGACAATGAGTTCGCTGTACTCAAATGGCCTCCACAGTCACCAGATCTCAATCCAATAGAGCATCTTTGGGATGTGGTGGAACGGGAGATTTGCATCATGGATGTGCAGCCGACAAATCTGCGGCAACTGTGTGATGCCATCATGTCAATATGGACCAAACTCCCTGAGGAATGCTTCCAGCACCTTGTTGAATCTATGCCACGAAGAATTGAGGCAGTTCTGAAGGCAAAAGGGGGTCCAACCCGTTACTAGCATGGGGTACCTAATAAAGTGGCCGGTGAGTGTATATATATATGTGTGTGTGTGTGTGTGTGTATAAAATAAATACCATTATTATTACCACCATTTATAGTAATAATAATACTAATATTAACTACCATTATTATATTACCAATATTATTATTAATAATAGTAATACCTAAAAAAAAACGATATATATTTTTTACGATAATAGTTGCTATTGTTATTATTACATTATTAATATTAAGGATAATAATAATGGCAGTAATAATAATATATTTGTTGTATCATTAAAGGTAGTAATAATACTAATAGGTGTAGTCATTTTTTGTATTATTATTAATGTTAATTAATAAAAGTTCTGTTTATTGTTGGTTCATGTTAGCTCAGGTCCGTTAAGTAGAAAATATACCATGGTCTGTCTGAATACTCGATTCTGATTGGCTGGAAGGTGTGCATTAAAATCGTTGGTCCCACTTTATATTAAGTGGCTTTAAGTATTATGTACTTACATTGAACAATTATTAAAATGTATAATTGTGTTTCTGTTGTATTGTAAAACACTTTTGCTGCTATTGAGGTGTGATACGGGTAAGGTTAGGGACAGGTGTGGTGGTATGGGTCGGTTTAAGGGTAGGTTAAGGTGTGAGGGATGGGTCAACTGTGTAATTACATAAAGTAATTATAGCTGTAATTACATGCTGGTATTTTTAAAATATAAGTACAATGTAAAAACATGTATGTACACAATAAGTCCATTGTATCAAATTATTAATTTCAATGTAAGTACATAGTACTTAAAGCCACTTAATATAAAGTGGGACCAAATCGGTCAACACACAGGTAGTTCCAGTCAGCTTAATCACATTTTATATTAATGCGCTGCTTTCACACACACATCAATTATGTGTGTGGACATTTTAATGATATTTGAGTAAATGTTCAACTTATGATTGTCTAAGAAGGTGAAATACTTTAGTTTTTCATTGTTAGTTAGTTCATAACTAATATTATCAAATGGAACATTACCATTATTATTTTTATTAGACTCTTATATGCTTGGAATCGTTTTGTTAAAGCGACGAACCCCTGCGTTGAATGTGTGAGTTTTAGTCCAGTACAGAGAGGGCCATTCTTGTTCCTCCCCCTCCTTTGGGCCCTGTGTACTTCCTCCAACCACCCCACGGCTAACTGTGTGTACGTGTGTGTGTGTGTGTGTGTACTCACATTATCAAGCACTCACATTATCTGCGGCAGACTCTCTGAGTTTGCTGGAGTCTCGGGCTCGCTCCGTCTGCGCTGGGTGCGGTCTGTTTACCTGATAAAACATGCAGATTGAGTGGTGGAGGATCTGACCTAAAAAAGCAGATACGTGAATGTAGATCGGCATGCAGCACCAGAACATTTTGAGATAGTGCGGTCTAATTTAAAATGGACTTAAATCTAGTATTTGTAGTAGCCTAGCCATAATTAGCTTAGCCGCATGCTAACTGCCCAACTTCAGGTGTTGTCAGAGTTGCTAATGTCGGCTAATGTCACTTTTTGAGATGATTTCAACGATTCCCTTTTGCAGAAGTCACTAGTGTGCATCTGTGTGGCTGTAGAAACGGTATGTACATAATATCCTCTGCTCCTGCCCTTTATCTTTGCAGGATAGAGTTGACAAATGACTTTACCGCTCTTTAAACAGCACCAGGCAGTATGCCTGTGTCAGACCTCTGGTAAGGTATAATTTACTTCAGTTTGACCCCCTGACACCCCCACAGTCTCACCTCCCCCGCCCCGTCCCATCCCCCGTCACCTTGTGCTGCTGACACTCAGGGTGTAACACCAATATCTTCCCCTCCACTCACTCACTCACTTTCCCTATTCAGTGACCTCTCAGTGCCACTGACAACTCGTGTCCTGACATGTGCTGCTGGGTTACTGTTATTCACATTTTTATTTCAGGATTCTTTTGAGTTGATGAACAGAAACACATTGAAACTCATTAAACAGTTGGGGGTCAGTAAGAATTTTTATTTTATTTTGTCGGGGGAAATAAATAAATAAAAGAAATGAATGGTTTTATTCATCGAGGATCAAATCAAAATCACAGTAAAGACATTTATAATGTTACAAAAGATTCTGTTTAAAATGAACGCTGTTCTTTTGAACTTTCTATTCATCGAAGAATCCTGAAAAATGAATGAAAATGAACTGTTTTCAGCATTTTTAATCATTATTCATGTTTTTTGAGCACCATATTCACACATTTAGAGTGATTTCTGAAGGATTGTGTGACACAGGAGTAAATTACACTTTACTATTCACATACAATTATTTTAAATTTTCATATTTAAAAATATTACTTTTTTAGGGCGTTTTCACACCTAAAACCAAGGTCCAAACCAAAGTTCATATTTTGATAAATTTTATACTTTTCAGAAAGTTTTGGTTTGGTTTCACACTGCAATTATGCGAACGTACTAAAGAACTTTATGCGACATACTTGCGTCCTGTCGTCATCATCTATAGACGAATCCGACGAGCGTTCTGTGTAGGCTGCCATCTTGTGGCGACGCCATTACTGAGCTGTTACACCGGCATAGACATATGCACCGGTATGTAAACAAACCTCGGTGATAACGCGAACGCACCCTCGATGACAGCTACAGCCAGGCAGAATGACTTGTTGGGTTGATGATGTTAGACAGTGGCCTCCAGTCACAGATGAAGGTACAAACGATCTTACAGATTATTTATGAAAATAGCTTGGCAAGTTAGCTAGGCTTACTTTTGCTAACTAAAAGATCTGTTCATTTGGCAACAATAAATAAATGAATCAAATCAAATAAACAAATTCATGTTTTTCATTTGTGTCCATTATTTATCTAATTTTTACATTGCAACGGGCAAGGGTAAGGTAACGTTACAGCTAGAAAGTATACGTAATATCGACCAATTAGTGTTTTTAAACCATGGAAAGAGGTCAATATAACAGCGGGAGAACATTTATGTCACATAACGTTACATTTAGCTCAGGAAAGCCATTTAATGACCATAGCATGTTAATTGAATAGAAAAAATAGCAAGAGAGGAGATTTTGCTGATCACATAATAACATATTTATTATATTTTTTTACTTATGTCATTAAATAATTGTTATTATACGCAAATGTCCGCGTCTTGTACTCGCCCAGGAAATCTGTGTAAACCGTACGGCTCCAGACAGGGGCAGTCGACCCGGGGTATTCACAATGTTTTCTCTTCAAAATTGAAATTTTACTGCCACCATTGAAACAATTTATAACGTAAACTGTACCCACTCGACATTATACAAGGGCTAACGTTGTAACGTTAGTGACAGTCGTAAATCGCGGGCTGTTTATTCCAGTGGACGCAAGTTGCAACTACAACAATAGGAGGCAATGGCGCAACGCTACCCAGCAACAGCTCAGTAATGGCCCCCGCTTACTTCCGGTAGTTTCGCCGATTGATTAGTTTAGTAAATGGACTTGCGTCTGACGTCTGCGTGTTGTCAATTCGGCGGGTAACTTTGACAACATGAACGAACAGATCCATATAGTTCCAACTATTTTTATTTTTGTGGCATAATTACCTGCAGCACCAACTATACACAAGGCTAGTTCAAATTCGCCGAATGAACGTCCTCGTCATGCGAACATTTTATCGTCGCCGGCAAGAAAGGAGAAGAAGACTGCAAGTTGACTTCTTATGTCATCAGACCATACTTCAATTAAAAACCTCGTCTCCTCCTCTCCCCATGTGCTACACGGCTCATTTCTCCTGCCACCTTCTGTCTTTTCGGCTTTTTGGGAACCACCAGAACTTCCTGTAAAAGGTCTGAAATTTCGAACCATACAGAAATGCTTTCACAGAAACGAACTTAACCTTTGTTCAGTTCAATCCGGACCGAGATTACCTCTTTTCGTCGGACCAAATTTCATCCGTTTGGTCCAGACCGTGGTCTGGGGGAGGTTTCACACCTGTAGTTTTGATTCTGACCAAACTGAAAAGTCTGAGGCCCCGTCCACACTGCTGCATTTTCGTTTAAAAACGGAGACCTTTTGCTATGTTTGCACCTCCCGTACAGACTAAAGGCCTGTTCACACCGGGACGAATTTCGCACGCGTTATACGCTGACGTTTAACGCCTCGTGACTAAACAAAGGGCCCCAGTGCCGACGGTTAAAACGCCATGCGTAAAAGCGTAATTTTTTTTAAAAACGCCCTGGGGTTCTTTTTTTTAGTTTGACGCACTGCGTCAAAAACTATCCGACCAATGAGATTGCCGCTTTTGCTCATGTGTCTGGAGCCTCTGAAGTTACAGTAAAACACAACTTGGGGGCGCTCAAACACAAAACGGTCTTGCCGAACACACATATGCAACGGCGAAGAAGATATACACCAAGTAGCGTCGCCGTCTACACAGCCAGGAAGAAATACGACGAGGAAGATGCGAGGCAAGATGAATGAAGAGCTGCTGTTCTCGTTGGTGCTAGAACATAAAGAACTATATGACAAACGCGACAGCGAAGTATAAACATTTTGATAAAAGAAAAGTGATATGGAGTGGTATTGCAGAGCAAATTGGCGCCATCTAATGTCAGGGAATGAATTTTCATGTTCACTCGGCTCATCGTCAACGAAAATCGCTTGGGTGTGAACACAAAAAACGTGTTGAAAAACGCTGACGAATAACGCGCGGCTGATATTTGTCCCGGTGTGTACGGGCCTTAAAAACGAAGACCTAAAACGGAGAAGTTTAGAAACGCTGCAGCTCCGTTTTGCGTTTTGAATCTCCGGAGGGCGTTTTAGTGAAGACGGGACAAAACGGAGGAGTTTAGAAACGATGATGCAGAGGCTCACGCTCTGCTCTATGATTGGGTGTCATCAGTCATGACGTGTCCTTCCCTGATTCGTCAGCCTCTGTTTACACAGGCGCGCGCATGCCCAGTGTTGGTGAATGGTCACGTGATCCACGTTTTCAGTCATTTTAATGTGGACGGAGATCAATTCTAATACGCAGATTAAACGCTGGTGTGGGCGGAGATCGTATTCGTTTTAATTCTCCGTTTTTAAACGAAAACGCAGTAGTGTGGACGGGGCCTGAAATCTGGACCAAACAGGGTAGGTGTGAAAGGGCCCTTAATCAAATATATGCAGCCTTGTTGAGAAGAGACTTCTTTAAAAACAGAAAATCTTACCGATCCAAAACTTGGACACTTAAGCCTGCACAGTTAAAAATACCTGACATGTGTCTGTTTAAAGGAGTTATTTTGAAGCATTAGTTGATCATGTTTCTAGTTAACGTGATTCTGGACTCCTGTGTGAACCCGAGGAGAAGTGACTTCATAGTTCACACCACCAGAACACCTGCTGGGTCATAGACACTGGACACAAATGATGAAGACGAGGGACGTTAGTGGCATTTGAGCGCATGATTTGCTATTTTATCATCAAGATGATACAGGGACTTGCAGGCATTTGTATATGTAGCTCGGGTGTCCATATGTTTTTTGCATTACCTTACATTTACTTCCATCCAATACAAAAAAGAGTCGAAATGGTAAATAAAAGGTCATGCAGTGAATTGTACATATAACATCCAGTTTCCGGTGATTTAACTATCAGCCATGTTTCCATCCACTTTTTTTTATTAGCAATTTGTAATATCACATAAACAATACTGGATGGAAACGCCAAGAATCCAAACACTAAAATTGCACACATTTGAGGTGGAAACATTTATCTGAGAAGACATGCACATTAACTGAATAAATTCCTTATGTACAACAAAAAACTCACGTGACTTTTTCCTCAACAAGAGGATGTGATTGTATAACTGGAGTGACCAACGGACCAATCACATCACGGCATTTCAAATGTGTGTGTGATCAATTCTGAAATGCTGAAAAGTTTGTTTTCGTCACACGATTACATTCCCGAACGCCATGACAGCGTTTGAAAGAGGAAAAAAACATGATCCATTTTTATTACGGATATTTTGTGGCAATTCCCCAGGAAGTGTTGGATTTGTCCTCTTGAAAACAAGGGACGTAAAAGCTGCTTTATTAATTTCCAATAGAAACATATTACTTTCGTTAGGATTGCTGGTAACATTACACCTACCTTTTAAAATTTGATATGAGAACATGTTTGTGGGCATTTCATTCTGAAAAATGACTGTGTTAATAAAACCTATTTCATTTTAATTCAACGTCCTTAAATTCAAATTAGTTTTAGTCAGGGCCCGAGCACTAACTGAAACTGTTAGGATTATTTTATTTATTTATTTATTTTTTTTCTGTGAAGTAAGCGCCATTTTCGCGACCGCAACATCCTCAAAAACTCACCAAATTTGGCACGCATATCAGGACTGGTGAAAAATTTCATAATTTGTGGGTTTCGCAGATGGCTAGCGCCACAGACTCGCTAGCGCCATCTAGAAAATTGGAAAAAATTAGCCCCTCGTCCACGTTCAACCTACGTGCACGAAATTTGGTGGGGACGTGCATCATATCAAGACGCACAAAAAACCCTCAAGAACCCATACCCTAAACTCGACAGGAAATCCGCACATTTTGAATTTGGCTGCCATTTTGGGACGTTTTACACATTCCCCGCCGCATGTTTGACCGTCATGTACGAAATGTCTGTGGTACATCTACCATATCCAGACGTGTAAGTCTCTTACAGCGATGCCCTAAACTCAACAGGAAGTCGGCCATTTCTAATTTTACCGCCATTTTTGGATGATTTACCAACCCGATCTCACGGGAATTCGTACGAATTTTACGAGGTGGCTAATTCGTAACAATTCATACGACCTCACTCGTACAAATTAGTACGATTTTGCTAAATCGTACATATTTTACGAATTGGCCAATTCGTATGAATTCGTACGAATGACCGACCCCTGATCCCGCCCCTAAACCTAACCATCACGTGGGTTTAGACAAATCGTATGAATTCGTACGAGTGAGGTCGTACGAATTAGCCACTTTTTAATCACTTGTACGAATTCGTACGAATTGGTCGTGAGATAGGGTAGGATTTACTCATTACGCACTTTAACGAACTCTTCCCAGGAATTTAGTCGGATCTACTTCACATTTCTGCTGTGCCTTCTAAAGGCATTGACGATGAAAAGTTGTGCTATCTGCTTGTTTTCGTCAATGGGCGTGTCCGAGGCGTCGACGATTCGCCATGAAACAGGAAGTTGTTGTAACTTCAGTGTACATCCTCAGACCTGCGCGAAATTTTATACGTTATACAACAGTCCCGCCCTGAACACATGTACATGCCGAAATTAGCCCACAGTCATAGCGCCACCTGCTGGCAACAGGAAGTGACCTTTAACGAAGCAGCCCCCGCCGCACGTTTGACCTTCATCTACGGAATTTCTGTGGCGTAAATGAAGTGCGTAGCAAATTCACAGCCGCACCGGCTGAGCTCCAGAATATGCAACGTGGCCGCCTCACACCCCGACGCGCTACAGGTGCGAGGGCCCGCCCATCGCTGCTTGCAGCTTTAATTTTGAATGCAATTGTTTGCAACCTATATTCGTATTCATTTCTGAATAATGCACGACCCCGGCGGTACATAGAGATTTACTCAACACATTTCTGTAATGCATTATTATACATGTGTGTCAGCATGTCGTAATTTTCTGCTGATCAAGTAATGCATACATAATCGCTCTAGTGATAATAGATTTTCAAAGGTATATGTAGAAGAGATTGACTGTACCTTGAACAAATAACAGAATATATTATTCAAAGTAGGGAGGCGAGCTGTTTAATGAAGCTTTTCACTGTAGACTTCCTGTCTGTGTTTCTTTGCATGCACGTTTGCACCGTTCTTGAGCTCGGCATGGGAAACAATGGCACATGTAGAAAATATAAAAGGGATCATATCATAAATTTATTTATTTTTTTATATATATATATATATCAAATTTTTCATCGAGCCTCTTTCCTTTGAAATGAACAGTGTTTCTTAACCCCTCAAGTGTGCATCATTGATGTGTAAATGCGGACAGTCATGTGTTGATACACACTCTTTATCTCAAGGGAGAATTGATTCCCCGTGACGTGTCGCCGCTGTGGGTCACGGCATCATTTGGATATGCCGTAATCGACTAAATCTGATTGCATGAAAACCAATGTGTTTGCTAGGACACTTTACTAACATGACTACAAGCGTGTCTCCTGAATGTTTCCACCGCCTCCAACCGCTGCTCGACTAACACGCTCGGCCAAGCCTTAACCAGTAACATCCCAGCGCCAGAGCTGCCAACGGTGAGTCACACGCTCCTTCATCGATTCATCTCTCATAACTCAGTCTTTATGATGTTCACTGAAATCAATGGCTCGACTCAGTAGAGCTGCACTGTGTAACTTTGTCTTTTGGCCCCCTAGAGGTTAACAACACTGCATGCATTTTGTGGAAGAACATTGTTATGGATGTGCTTTGGCTGTGTGTGACTGCACGGATGAATATGATTAATCCACTGCTCATAAAACATTCACCTCTAGGCTTACATTTACATTCATTCATTTAGCTGACGCTTTTATCCAAAGCGACTTACAATTGCTATATACGTCAGAGGTCGCACGCCCTGGAGCAACTAGCGGTTGAGTGTCTTGCTCATGGACACATTGGTGTCTCACAGTGGATTCGAACCACAGTGGATTTGGGACATAGCTCGTTTATCTTTATAGATTTGTTTTTCTTGCAGTTTTAGAGTAAAACGTGTTTTTTTTTTGGAAAATAGTATTTCTGTGCATTATTTTTTTGTAAACTTTTTAAAACGTTTTTCACTTTAGCAATAATCTGCCAAGTGTCGTCTTAGAAAGCATTCGTTTATCAAGTTGGAAATTAAATTCTATACTCCAGTCTATGCTCAAAAAGTTAATAAATGGATTATAAATACAGTGTAAATATAATTTAGTACCATAAAATTAAAGAAAAAAAAACATTTTCGACTTAAATATAGTACATTCAAAACATGTTTTGGAAGAAGCATTGATGATGTATTGACTATTTAAATTGTTAATTTTGAACAAAAATGTTGCGTAGTGTACCTTTAATATGATTAGAAAGAAATTACAGACATTTCAAGGAGAGACACTGTTGTTTTTTTCAGGCACTGGTCAATTTTGTGTCTTTGGGCTTTTTTTTTTTGCTATATTTTCTGCGTATGTAGATATTGATTACAATGCATGTCTTTAAATACCGTTTTCTTCAAATGATTTTTATTTTCTCCTTCACTGAGCCAGAAATCTCACTTTTATTCCTGTTTACGTGTTTTTACAGAGGTGTTTGTTCATATCATTTTCATGTATTGTAACATTTTATTCTAAAAAAAAATATATTTTTGAAATTTTCTCAATTCTGACTGACCATTCTCTGATTTATGGCGTGATAAAAAGAGAAATCCCCAAAACCCCTCTGTAAAAAAAAACTCTAATGTATCAACAAAATGAAAGAAGCTAATTTTATGCAATATTTACATTATTGGACATTTTAGTGCATGTAAAAAAAACAGATAATGCTTCATTTGCATATTTAAACAGAATGTAATGCAGAACAATTGTTTTACTGTGATCAATCAGTATGGTGAAATCCATTAGTTACTCTATTGACGTGAAGTGTCTTGCTATTTAATTTAGAGTTGCTAGTACTCATGCTTTAAAAAAACAAAAAAAAAACATTTCAGTGGGGTTCTATATAGAACTCTAGGGTTCTCGACTCAATTCTAAAGAACCCTTCATGCCAAAACAGTTCTATAAGGTGAAATGTCTTTACTTAAACGTTTTCTAGTGAGGAAGTATGTTAAGGAGCTGTTTAAATCCTAAAATTTCGAATGAATTCAAAATAAATTGATTTTAACTATAAATCTGTAAAATGATCCCATGATGTAACCTCTAAAAAGGTCTAGATATGAAGCGCCCTTTAGGGTTCTGTACATGTAAGTGACTGGTTTTGGCCTATAGTCTTGTTTCTCTGAGGTTTGAATTCATGCGTATGTGAAAGGAGTGTGTGTGTGTCTCAAGAAGTTCATGTTTACTGGTTTATGAGACTGAATATTCTTGTATTTTTTTATTTTTCAGAGTTCCCGAGTGAGCAGAAATCGTGTGGAAAAGTGTGTCCCCTAAAAATGAATCTCGAGGACCTTTGTGAAGCGACTTCTTCTTCGTTTGACTGTCTCTGAAATGTTGTGATGGAAACTGGGTTTTTCTTCTGTTTTCTGTACAGGCTACTTTGCATTTCTGCCTGTGAATAGCAAGCTTCTTAAAGCAAAACACCAAAGAACATTAACATATGAATATTGTATGTTCCTGCTCTTCTGAAATACCATCACGCCCCCTTGTGGACACACACACACACACACACCGCTTTGACCGTCACAGGCTGATGGGAAATGTGCTCACACTGCAGAGTCACACGTCTGTATAATGAAATGCAGAAGCCATATAGATTTTTCTGTTGTTGGTAAAGTTAAATAAATAGGTGAATCTCAAAATCATTTAATTGTCCAGGAGACATTTCACCCCAGAATCAGAAGAGATTTGACTTTCTTTTTGTTCTCTAAAAAAAAAAAAAAAAAAAAAACTTTTTTTTTTGCATGCTTTTGCAATGTTTTTTTTTTTCTGCATTATCGTAATGAGAATATAATTTAGGTTTTGCTGTGAAATGTGACTTTGACAGGGTTTCGTGCGATTCATCCTATGGCTTTTGTAATATCAATTACAATAAAGCGCCAAATTTGATTAATGTCTGTTGTGGCGTCATTTCATCTGATACACCAAAACAAAAGTAAATGTTTCAAATATATTTTTCAAATTAATTTAATTTACTTAAAATCCCCTTGTTGAGAAAATCATGTTTTTTTAAACGTTGTTTATATGGCGTTTTTCATATGCTTTAAAACAAACTATGTGCAAATTCATAAGTCGACAGCATTGCTGAGTATTGTATTGTTGGTGTTTCTGACGTGTCAAACTACCTAACCAATCAGATCAACGTGTGATCGTGGATCTCTGAGCGGGGCTCATTTGCATATTCATAGCACCGCGTATACTAAATGAGGCAAGGGTGTCGAATTACACTCAAGATAGTTTGAAACATGAAGGGGAAAAATATGTAATTTTGGTGAATTTTAAGGAATGAAATTATTGACTACAAGGGATATTAAGCCCGTTTTGAGCCGTGAGTGAAGAAGGCTGCAGATAGCGCTGTGTGTGTGTGATTATTGTTTATGCTGTTGTGTTTGTGTCGTAGGGTTCAACAGGAGCAGCTGGCTGCCATCTTCAAACTCCTCCGAGAAAACCAGGACACATTCGGAGAGATGACGGAGGGAGACGTGGAGGAACAGCTCAAACTTTACTCTCTTTAGTCTAAACACACACACACAGTTTGCAGAATATGGGCTTGTCACACTGCACTTGCCCCTGAGGTAACATCTTTAGCACTCGTGTTCTGTTAAAGACTGACATACTTTTGGGTCACAGACACCCCAGCTGTGTGTCAAAGTAATAATGTGTGTGTGAAAAGTTCAGCTTGATACCCTGACTTTATCCACAACACACACAATCACTGTTTAAAACAAGACACAAGTAGGCTACTGTTCAGCTGTGGTCGTGAGACTAAGTTGTAGCCTACATCCCCTCATATTTTATATTTTAGTGCATGACTGGGAAATGTAAATTGTCTGCATTAGCATTCTGGTTTTTCTTTTGGTGTTGATATGAATTAATGCTTCATAACCATTAAAATCTATTATATAGAGTGAAAATGGCATATAACTTTGTTCATATTTACTCGAATGTATGTATCTATATATAGCATTTGCTGTTGTTACTGAGATTGTTCTCTATTACACAGTATTGGGGAAAGTTACTTTGAAAGCAGTGCATTACAATATTGCGTGTGTGAGACACTCTGAAGGTTCGGTAGTGGCAGTTTCGGGTAGAGAAATAGGTTTTGTTTTAGATTATTTCTTTATGTTTGATTTATCAAAGGCGTTTTCACATAGGTGTGTATGTGTGTTTTTTTAATCGATCACTCGCAGGAACATAAAAAAACATGCAGCAGTAGTATTGTGAAAGAAAACATCCCTGCTCAGCCGTGTCTTGACTTGTCTTGGCTTGTTCAAGTATTAGAAAATAATATAGATAACCCCAGGAGGACTCACTAAGAAAGTATGTAATTGTGTTACTTTTTATGGAAAGTAATTTGTTACGTTAGGCTGGACTTGCTTGTTTGCTTTTAAATATTAAAAAAGGTTATATTTTTGGCAAATGTCAAGCATGTAAATGTATTGCAGGTTTTCTTTTTTCTTTTGAGGAATACTGAATCTGTTTTTATGCAAGTGTGCAAATTCATTCTCACATTAGTGTACAGTAAGAAACTAAATAAATGTACAACCAACAGTATTTTTTTATTGAAAATACAGGATTCACGATGTGAGTGTGAGACAAAGGAACATTCAAGAGGTCACATTTATAAATTAATCAGTAAAAGAGTAAGCATATTGTCCGAGGAGAGGTAATTCGGAATCTGATCCGAACCCAAAGTACTTCAAAGTACACCTCTCAATCCCCACCCCCATATCATTTTGGTTTACCAGTGGCTTCTAGGAAAGACTGGATGACAACCGAGAAAGGTCGGTGACGCTGGAGAGACAGCTGACCTCCAGGAAAGTCTGGCGCGGGCAATCAAGGCTAGCAACTTTGCTTTGCAGCACTCGTAAGAAGGCACCACTCTTGCTACGACTGAACAAAATGAGCAATACCCCCAGAGTCTCCCGAGAGGGGGGGAGGATGAGAGACTCAACAGGACGGATATTCAGATAACGGCCAGGACAGGAATAAAGACAACGAGAAAGCTAAAGCAAACAACGCTGACCGTAGAGGAATACATGACAAAGTGCCATTGCGGGAAGGTATGCAAAGGCACCAGAGGGCTTAAGATACATCAGAGCAGGTCTTCTTGTGGAAGGTCGGTGACCCAAGTGCAGCGCGCAGACACAGTGTCTGGTGAGACGAAGGAGAGCTCCAGCCAGGTAGCACCCCACAGTGCTGAAGATCTCTACGCACTTGAGCCGCCCCAGAGCCAGAGGACAGATCGAGCATCGGTTATCCCCATCCATTCGTCAAGAAGAGAGAGAATCAAGTGGCCCACATCGTCTGACAGTAAGGCATGGACGCAGTTTGATGACGACCTCAATGGTATCCTGGAAGCCACTTTGGCCGGTCCTGTGCACAGGAAGATCGAATCACTCACAGCCGTAACGTACAATCTGGCAAAGGAGAGATTTGGCCCAATAGAGCAGAGGAGTCAGCCCCAGTCACCAAGGCAACCAAACAGGAGGGAAAGAGAGATTCACCGCTTAAGAAGCGAAATAAAGATCCTTAATAAGCAATTCAAAATCGGGCCACCAGCTGAAAGAGAGGGTATTAAGAACTTAACAAGCAAGTTGCGGGATCAGATGTGCAAACTCCGAAGGGCAGAATATCTACGGCAACAGAGGAAAAAGAAAGCAAAGAGGCGAATGCAGTTTCTCAAAGACCCGTTTAGCTTCACTAGAACTCTTCTTGGTCAACGAAAATCCGGCACATTATCTAGCTCAAAATCAGAGGTAGAGGAGTTTCTGCAAGAAGCACACAGTGACCCTTTCAGGGGCGGGGGTCTAGGACAAAATCATAGCATCAGGAAGCCTGAAGAACCATCAGTGGAGCTGAATACGAAGGAGCCAACTTGGCAGGAAATGCAGGATATTGTCCGGAAAGCCAAGGCCTCAGCAGCCCCAGGTCCGAGTGGCATACCATACAAGGTATACAAGCATTGTCCACAACTGCTTAAAAGGTTGTGGAGGATCCTGAGGAAGATCTGGGCAAAAGGATCGGTCCCACCTAGCTGGAAGCTAGCAGAGGGCTGTTTTGTTCCTAAGGAAGAGGGTTCCTCCTCAATCGCCCAATTTAGGACAATCTCTCTACTGAGTGTGGAATGCAAGATATTCTTCTCTGTGCTTGCAAAAAGACTGACCTCCTATATGACTCAAAATCAATACATCAACACCTCCATACAGAAAGGAGGCGTTCCAGGTTTTTCAGGGTGCCTGGAGCACACTTCAATGATCAGCCAACTGATCCGAGAGGCAAAGCAGAAGAAAAGTGACCTGACAGTCATATGGTTAGATCTTGCAAATGCCTACGGTTCAGTTCCGCACAACCTAATTCAAGAAGGACTGGACCACTATCATATCCCGATGGCTATCCGTGACATGATCTCCAGCTACCTAGGAGGGATTAAGCTCAGATTTACAGCAGGGCAGTTTACAACTAACTGGCAAGATCTTCAAAAGGGGATTCCTACTGGGTGCACCATCTCCCCTATCTTGTTCGTCATGGGCATGAACCTTATGGTTGGAGCAGCAGAAGGAGTAACCCGTGGTCCCACGTTAGAGTCAGGCATCTCCCAGCCAGTGCTCCGAGCGTGTATGGACGATATTACAATAACAGCTGGTACACACGTTCAAGCAAGATGGGTCTTGGTGCTGTAGCTACGTGGGCAAGGATGTCTTTCAAGGCCAGTAAGTCTAGGAGTCTGGTGATCAGGAAGGGCAAGCCCACAGGGAGGTTCAGTCTTCATGTCCAGGGAGAAGCCATTCCATCAATTGAAGATAACCCAGTAAAGTGTTTGGGAAAGTGGTTCGATGTGTCACTCTCAGATCGGGCCAATGCCAAAAACAAGACAAGTCCAAGTCCAAGCTCCCTGGTAAATTCAAGACCTGGCTGTACCAGCATGGTCTCCTGCCCAGGCTTCTTTGGCTCTTTACTATGTATGAATTACCCATGACGGCTGTGGAGGGCATAGAAAGGAAGACTAACAAGCACCTGCGAAGGTGGTTGGGGATTCCCCCTAGTTTTTCCGCAGTGGGCCTCTACATTCGGTCAGGTCAGCTGCAACTTCCCTTGTCCTCAATCGTAGAAGAGTTTAAAGTGGCAAAGTGTAGAGTCCTACTTAGCCTCAGAGACTCCAAAGACGAACTGGTAAGGCAATCAGGGGTCATGACCAGGTCTGGACGTAAATGGGCAGCCAGCACAGCTGTAGAGCAGGCGGAGAGTGCTCTGAGGCTGCGAGATATTCTTGGAAGCCCTTGTATCGGACGGAGAGGACTCGGCACTGCACATTTCCAGCAATGGAAAAGCGCTGGTGTAAAGAGCAGGCAGGAGATGGTTCAGGCTGAGGTGCGGGCCCGTGAGGAGGAAAGGCGGATGGCAAGGGCAGTGGAACAAGGATCCCAGGGAGCATGGACAAAATGGGACCTTCCCAAGCGCAAGATCTCCTGGCAAGAGTTGTGGTGGCTGGAGCCCTACCGAATTTCCTTCCTACTGCGATCTGTCTATGACACCCTCCCTTCGCCAGCACACTTACATGTATGGGGGCTGAGGGAAGATCCCAACTGCAAGTTATGTGGGCATAAGGGAACATTGGCACATACTGTATACTATCAGGATGCAAAACAGCTCTCACTCAGGGTCGGTATAGGTGGCGTCATGACAAAGTGTTACTGTCCCTTGCTGACATACTGGAGCAGGAGAGATGTAGGAAAAGGCCTGCCGGTATGGGCTTGAAGAGGGCGATCACCTGCATCAAGGAGGGAGAAAGGCCTGTTTTAACTAAACCATCAAAACCCAATCTCCTTCAAAACGCCAGGTCCTGGGAGATGAGGGTGGACGTGGGAAAAAGGCTGCAATTCCCAGGGGTGGTGCTCACAGCCCTCCGTCCAGACATTGTCTTGTGGTCAACAGAGGGCAAGAAAATAATTCTAGTTGAGCTGACGGTGCCTTGGGAGGAGGGATGTGAGGTTGCCCATGAGAGGAAGGCCTTGAAGTATCAGTCCCTTCTTCAGGACTGCAAGGACAAGGGATGGCAGGCCTGGTTGTTCCCAGTGGAGGTTGGCTGCAGAGGTTTCCCAGCTAAATCAACCTGGCGGTTACTATCAGCTCTGGGCATGGACGAAAGAAGGAAAAAAAAGCAGTACGTCGGATGGGGGAGGAGGCAGAACGTGCCTCCTGCTGGATATGGAACAGGAGGGAGGAGGAAAGCTGGAAGCCAGGAGCAGATGGGCAGTGACTTGGCCATCACTGCCGGCCCACCAACCGGAGGGTGTTGTGGTTGAGGGCCGAAACACCCAGTGAAGGTTGTGTACCACCTGACGACATCTGCTCCTGACAGAAGGCTACAGTTACCCACAAGGTAACGGAAGAAAGCACCCACTAGGTGTATGTCACAAGAATGTAATATTTGATTACTAGACCCAAAAACAAGACCCAATGACTTTTGTTACAATTGAAGCATGAATACACAAACACATTGAATGGATTCAAAGAGTTTTGTTGTTGAACTTTTGAAAAGTAACAAATCCTTCCCTAACAGGTCAATTTGACCCCCACAGGAATGAATGGAATGCGAGGAATGTTTCAGTACACAACATAAAAATGCTCAAACTTTAATCTACTTCAAACTAAAAATGCTTTTTACCAAATACTTGTTTTATAATGTCTACATGTGTGTCTGAATGCATACTGAATGAACTGACTTTAAGACCCTGTGGAACAGCTAATTTGCTCCATATACAGCTATAAGGCCATTTAGTGGCAAGAGTCGTGAAATATCATGTTATATTATTTTTCCCCCACAGGACGTCGGCAAAGACACCCAATGTAAGATATTTTGAGCTGAGTTAAAAGGTCATGCAAAAAAAAAAAAATCCTAACCCTAAATTGAAAGAATGTGCTTAAATTAGCCTATTTATTGATAAAATCTTGTCATTTAGAGATAAATGAAATAAAAATCCCTAAAAATTTCATTAAAAATAGAACAAACATTACCAAAATGAAATTAAAAAAAGCTGTCTGGAATTTTTTTTTAAATAATTTTCCAATTAATGCTGAATTTTCGGGCTTATTTAGCGGAGCAGATTTCAGCGCTTGTAAAACCAGTTATCTTCAAGGGCCCCGTCCCCCACACACACACCCTTTTTAATCCCTGTGAAAGTTTTGATGGCATGAATATTCAAACCCTTCTCACTCTGAGGTGTCAAATCCTGTCACAGTTTCATTGTAAAATGAATATATTCTGAAACTTTCTTACATAACAGCTGAAGACACAGCGGTGTAAAAATAATAAGTCAATGCTTTTGCATTCTCTCGCAAAATGTCAGCGTTCCCCTGTGAAACTTTGCAATCGGACACAAAAAGCATTGCCAAATAATGCAAGTGAACAAATTAAGTAAAAATATATTGTAATATAAAGTCAATAGCCTATAATATAGGCTTGTGAAATATTATTTTTTAAATTGACATTTATTTTACAGTGCATTTGTTTTATTAGCTACTGTCTTTGGGATAACAATATAAATTATTATTATTATTATTATTATTATTATTATATATTCTTGTTTGACTTCCTGAAACATGAAACATGTATGCCTGTAAGATGCTTGCTAAAGATCTGTTCATCTGAAAAGCATCTGCTGTGTAAAAGCATCTGATAAACGTCAAAGAAAAGGCAGTTAGACATATTTTCTAAATCTTAAACATCTTAAAGACATCTTCTAAATGTCTATATCTAACAGGAAATGTCCAAGATGTGTTGCAGATGAGAAAACACTATAAAACACATCTTGCGGATATAAATGCAGACGTCAAATAGACATCTCCGAGATGTACTGTAGGCTAGTTGTGCTACCAGAGATTTTATCAGAGTTTGAGTCCAGGTACTATACAACAACTTTTTACTGTTCCATTTGAACATTGGATGTGATGATCTCAATTTTGAACTCTTAAAGTGCACCAGATTGATGCATTTAACTTTAAAATATACAAGATTTTCTTACCCCCAGACACAGAGAGAAAAACAATCATGTGGGAAACATGCAAAATGATAAGAGGTTTGGGGGCCTTCGTATAGGGCCAACAGTAACAGGAGTGCCAGGGAGCATGTTAATAACCTTGGGACCCATTTGTCAAGCATAAAAAAAAGGTTTTCATTGTTGATGGGTTTTCTGAACCAAACTGGATAGCAGCCAGACTGTCGCAATTATTCATTATTAAAAGTAATTTCGTGTTTAATGAACAACCCCACTGTGCGGTTGGCCAGAGCCATATATTGAGAGAGTTCCGACACTGCCATAGACCGCCATTGTAACTCAGGAATGTGGAAGTAACGCATGTTGTGGAGCCGCCCATTAGTTCCAACCACTGATAGTTCCAGCATTGAACCCCATTCATTTTCAGTGCTTCCGAAGTACGCTCGCGGGTAAATTAATGAAATTACTGTATTTTTTACTTTTACACACATTAGCCGACCTCTCGTGAATCTACTCTGTAGTTATATGTTATGTAGACAGGTCTAGTAAATGTTTATTGGAAGATTGCGATGGCTTACAAGACCAACACTTCACTAACGTTGTTAGTTTAAAATGGTAACCTGATGTATATAATATTTTTCATAATATAATAATTATAATATTATATATAATTGTATTAAATATTATTCTATTAGGCTATATATATATATATACTGTATATATATATATATATATATATATATATTATTAAAATACACACACACACACACACACACATGTGTTTTCTGATGAATGGTTTAGTCTATGATTAGGGTAGGGTCAGAGAATGTCTAATTGAAGAGAATTAGCACTGGCTGGTTACTTCCGGTTTCTGGACTGGCTGCAGTAACACGTCTCTGTCCATGCGGGGGCGCTCGCGGTCGAGTGCAGAATGAATGGGAATCTATGAGGTTTCACCCCCAGAAATCCACTTTTCTCAGGATGTCATTTTTTGTCAAGTAATTTGAAAGTTGCATTCAAAAGGGAGGGCTAAGATAATATACCCAGCTGAAAATTGCATTTTTAAGTTCACTTATCTGTTCTAAAAATCCGTTCAAAACTGACGTCACACAATAGCAGAATGCTAGCGTGTTCCAGCCAACAACGGCCTAACCTGTAAGAAATCGAAAGGACATACTCGTTCATTTGACTTTTGGCCTATAATCTATATTGAACTTGCGAAATCAACAATAAAATCTATGTTGATTCAACGACAAGCAGGTGAAAGAGACACATTTAGCCGTTTAGCCCCATAGACTCCCATTCATTCTGCACTCGCCCGCGATCACCTCCAGTGGAATTCTAACAGAACTGCAACCAAGATGATACACAACGGGGCTAATAGGAAGTGGATTGTAGTATGCTGTGCGGATGTGTTTGATTCCCCTATCACTGAGGAACTGAGAAAAGTCTGCAGAGATGAACTGGGGTCCATTATCTATCTGTTGTGATGGCGCGAGGCATACCCCAACAAGCGGACAAGACTTCTAGAATGTCTGTGATTACCTGGGTAGTGACTGTCCAGCCGGAACCACTTCAGGCCATTTTGAATGGAGGTCGTACAGCACCACAAGAAAACGCTGATGATGGGGAATTCCACGGCCATGGATCTCTCCACAGATGTCAAGCTGGAGATGTTCCCATGGGCGGAATGGCCATGGGACCGGCTGCAGAAGGGTCGGCACTAGAGGCCCACTTTTCCCACTAAGGAGGAATGGCACAAAATCTTTAACGAGGGCTTCAATATCGCGATTGATGCCTGGCCACCAGATGAGATCTCGGCATTGCTGTTTGAGTTTAACAATGCCTAAGTGCCCCTCGTGTGCCATGGATAGCACGCAGGCCCACAGGCTACCGGGCACCACGGTGCACAAGCTCCTGTAGACACAGACATCACCCCAACATGACAGTTCATCGCGCACCCTTTTAAATGGCATGAGCTCGTCACAAACCCTTGCTAGCCATCCAGAGCGAATGTATGTGCGTAGCGAGGACAGTGTGGGGTCACACTCCAACTCATGCCGCAACTCCTCCAATGATACGGCTGACTGCAAGGGCGTGTGAAGCATATGAATTAGTTCGTTCTCTGTGTCCTTGTCAGGGGAGACCATGGGTGTGGGAGCATCGACGGAACGAGAGAGTAAGTCGGCGGCTACATTGTGCCTTCCAGGGGTAAATTTCAGTACGTAGCCATATTGCCTCAGCCTTTTTCCCCATCTGCGCAGGCGCAGGGGTTTATGACCGGATCCAGATGCCGTCAGTAATGTAGTCAGGGCCTGATGGTCAGTCCTGAGGGTGAAAGTCTTCCGTAGAGGTAAAGATGCCACCTCTCCGAAGCCCAAACACAGGCAAGCGCCTCACGTTTACCCACAGAGTAGCGTTGTTCTGTTGGTGTTAGTGCCCTGGAGGCGAAGGCTACAGGTCTCTCCACCCCATCCTGCACCTGTGAAAGGACTGCACCAATAGCCCGATCTGAAGCATCGCAGGTGACTAGAGTCAGACATTCAGGGTTGAAGTGGGCTAGTACAGGAGGTGTTGTGAGCTGGGCTTTCAGTGTTTGTACGGCCTCAGAACATGCTGTAGTCCAGTGCCATTGCTCTTCTTTTTTAAGCAGCTGGTGGAGGGGTGCAGTGGTCTGTGAGTAGTGAGGCAGGAAACGGAGGTAGTAGGCCGTCATGCCTAAGAATGAGGCCACTTGAGAGGCTGAGGTTGGCTCTGGAATCCTGTGTATGGCATCGATAGAGGGCAATAAAATCATCCTCACTGCTTGACGAATTCATTTTGTATTTTTGCGTTTTTCCCCGCAAAGGTTTAATACGCATCGGACTCAGTGTGCAAAGTTTCTGTGTGTGAATTTTTAGGCTGACGTACACGAAAAAACACATACGAAAATTTCGTACTTTTTTTTATTGAATTTTCAAAATCACAGTTTGATGTCAAGTTCTTGACATTTCTTTTACACATTTTCTGATAAGTATAACATTTGATGAAAATTTCGTACTCAGTGTGCAATGGCCTTTAGACCTCCATTCATTCTGCACTCCGCCTGTGAGCGCCCTCATATGGAACCAGATTGGAACTGCAACAGTTCAGAACCCGGACGTTTAATGTTTTTTTTTTTTATTGAACTTTTTCTTATTACAATAGAGTGCCGAAGTTACGACGTCACTCTGTAGGCCAAAACGCGGAAGTGAGTTAGCATTTTAGCATTACGGTCCCCTCGCTCTAAAGCCTATGGGATTTTTGAATGGGTTTTTGCTAAATCGCCTGAAATAAGGTCTCTGGTGAACAAAGCCTCTAAATATTTTCACGTTTTGATCGATGACATAGAACACACAGTTATAACCTGCTTGTGTTTTTTTAAACTTTATTGTGTTTGATTGTGTTTTTTAAAATCTTTATATAGGCTTCAAAATTTTGGATTAACTTGTAAAGATCTTGCTAGACAAAACGTGTAAGGGTCACAACCCTTTGTTAAACACAGATCTTATTTTTTTGCGATTTTCCAAAAGTCTACGGGGAAAATGCATTGCTTTTCGACCGAGGGAACCCATGCGCCGCTAGCTTCCGGGTTGTCCTACAAAGTGACGTCATCACTTCGGCACTCTTATAAACAATAAAGACACTTATACACAATAAAGAAATTTAACAAAGAAAAAACATATGACATTCATACCCCCGGACCCCCCTTTAGAGACTGCCCCACACATAATTAAAAAAAAAAATGTACATAATATAGGCTATATATATATATATATATATATATATATATATATATATATATATATGTCAAATTCCTTTAAAAAAAGGGACGCTGCTTCATGTCCATGTGGGTCCAATAGCCTAACCATTATTATAGCACAATTCTTTACACAACACCCCGGACCTCACTAATTTTCAGACCCTGGTTACGGCCTTGCAGGAAAGTACCCCCCCCCCCCCCCCCCCAAAAAAAAAAGGAAAAAAAGGGAAGTTGAACGTGAATGGGAGTTCTCGATTTCTGGTCATATTTATTAGACTATTAGACTTTCTCTGCTATTAGTCATATTAGACTTCCTCCTCTGCGCTCTGCGGTTGGCACAGTGGGAAACCCCCGCAAATCCCACACGGAAACCCCCCCACTTTGGCGGATGTTTTTAAACATGTTGCGCGAGAAGAGCAGCACAAACTCGACGCATTTTTACCTCGCCTGAACACACCGACTCATCGCTCTACTCGTTACCATCACTAAAATGGCGGCCAACCTTAATGGTATGTATCATTTATTTTTAAATATAAATTAGACATAGGCTTGGTCAATTTAATGGAGCATTTAATGGAATAACTTGAAATTCGACAGCAGTTTCCAAAAGAATCGGGTTTAATACACGATATTCTAAATAGATGTTTTACTCTCATTCCCCAGTTGACGGAGCTCGGCTTCTAATCGGCGAGGACAGCGCAACTATTGGTAAGTTATTTAACGTTAGACCTAACGTTAAACGTTTTCTTTTCTCGCAAGTTAGCTTGTTAGAAACATCCTCTCATCTCTCTGTCTCATTCTCCGCGTGTGGACGTTTACGACGTGAAAGGCGTGGGAAAACATGTTGTTAAGATTGAGGTGTTTTGTTGTTAAAAAAAGAAGCGAAAAAGCGTTTGGTCAAGAAAAGTAGCTATCCAAATGAGGCAGTGAAAAGCAAAGACTCTTATAAAAATGCTTTAAAGTTAAATTGTGGTTTCAGGATGTTAAAATAAATTTAAAAAAATAGCCAAACATACAAACATTCTTTGTTTATTCCACACCAATTTCATATTAAAGCACTTAAGAGATAGGCCTAAGTTAAAAAAAAAAAATCCGACGCATAAAAATAAAGTATAACAAACCTAATTTCGACTGATAACTAAATGCCTATTCGTTACAATGATCGATTCCAAAGAAAATTATATGTTCTCGATGTCAACAATTCATTTTTCACTAGTTAAAATGCTAATTCTTGATATCAGGAATTAGATTTCTAGCCTACTAGTAAAAATTTATTTTTGTATGTCACTTAAGTTAATAAGTTAAAAACTAATAAGTTAATAATTAAATTTCAACTAGTAAAACTACTTGATCTCTGTAATTTTCAGTAGTGAAATATCATCATAAGCTGCAATTTAAATGCAGTTGTTGAAATCAAGATTTTATTTCTTATTAGCTAAAATTTCAGAAACACAATGCATACATAATTTCTATGTCTTGTAACTAGTAAACATATCAATTCCTGAAATCAAGAATTCAGTTTTCACTCTTTGAAATGCTAATTCTTAAAATCTAAATGGATTTCAACATGTTATATTTTTTATTTCTGATATCAGAAAATTATAGTTTTGACTAGTTCATATTTAATTATTGGTATAAGAAATTGCCATTGTTACTAGCTAGTAGAAATGTAATTTGTGATATCAAGAATTCATTTCCTGGGAATGAATAAAAGAAAAAACGGCTTGTCATACCGTATAAGTAATGGTGTTTTGACATTGTACACCTAAGGTGTGCCAATGTACACCTAAGGTGTGCCTAAGGTGTGCCAACTGAGTGCCAAAGCGATGTTCTTAATATCTAAAACATGGATGAGAAATATCCAAAAGGAGGGCCATCAAACGCTGAGTCCACCCCGCAAGATTACAGTTATAAACATGAACCTCGTCTGAAAGGCAAAGTGGGAGGTGTTAATGTAATTTGTAGTAATATCCTCAAAACCACTCAGAAATCTAGTTTTAAATATACTTCTTTTGAAGTATTGGTGCTTAGTGTAAAAATATATAGTTTGAGAATTCTGCTGGCTCCTGTATAGAGGCCACCAGGGCAATTTAAAGATTTTATCAAAGACTTTGCAGACTTTAGAGTTATTTCTGGCTGCAGATAAAGTACTAATAGTTGGCGACTTTAATATACATGTAGATAATGAAAAAGATGCATTGGGATTGGCATTATAGACTCAATTTGTGTTATACAACACATGTCAGGACCTACTCCTTTTCGTAATCATACTCTAGATCTAATATTATCACATGTAACCGAATGTGACCCGAATCACACACTGTTCCTGGGTTGGGCCCCCGACTGAGTCTGTTTTTTTTCTCCATTCTGTCCCTGATGGAGTTTTGGTTCCTCTCCACTGTTGCCTTGGCTTTTGGCTTGCTTAGTTGGGGACGTTTAATATTCAACAATATTATTGATCTGTGTTGTATAATTTTCATGTTATCACTGTAAAGCTGCTTTGATACAATCTGTATTGTAAAAACCGCTAGCCTATATGAAAAAAGGTGACTTGACTTGACTTGATTAACACAAACATGAGAAATAGATAGACCAATGTTTACGACGTCATACAGGACCATTCACGCTGTGCAAGGTAACGAGTTGTCTGGTGAAGAATCTCTGGCTCTTTTAAGTCAATGGTCCTTCAACACCTAATGCCTGGCGAATGTGCTTTATCTTGTGGGGGGTGGGTGGGTGTTGGGGTGCGGGGGTCTAAAACCGGGAGGGGGGTAAAGATACACACCTGGGGGCCGGATTATATGTTGTGGAAACACCTGGGGGCCGGAGACTTCTCCTTCAGGTGCTATTTATAAAAGGACTGAATATTTTGTAAATGAAACTCTGGAATCTGAATATAGATTACAATTTTTAACCTTCAAATGGTCTTCGTTTCCTGTTTACACTTCTGGGCTTCGGGGTCTGTATACGACCCCAACAATTGATTGAGTAATTGTACAAAAAATATACATTTTTAATCATACAAATAATATATATATATATATTAGGGCTGGGTATTGAGACAAATTTCACAATTCGATTCGATTTCGATTCACAAGCTTGCGATTCGATTTCGATTCGATATCGATTATTTTGGATATCAGTTACAATAAATGGCAATTTTTCTCAAGGGAATCAAATCTCTTAAATGCTGTAAACTATGGTCTATATACAGTAGGCTATATAGTCTAGTTGTAGCCTATAGGCTTCATTAACCTAATATGAAGGTAATAATTAACTGTTTTGTAGCTATACAAACACTTAAATTACACTTTTATTTATTTTTATAATAAGAAGATTATATGAAATATAAACATTTAAATGGTGGCTGTCATAAAAACTTGCCCGATTTATTCAAATATGCATTAAATATTGAAGAACACTAACGAGTGTGGACTAACGAGTTTATGTGGGTTTTCTGAGGTAAATATGACGATACATGACATTGATTACTAGCTGTTTAATTGACGTCTTTCCACGGTTGAAACGCAGATTGAGCGAATCAATGTGACATGATACGGATTTCGATAAGTTGTACTCTATCTTTAACACACTTTCAGATGCTCATTCATGTTTATTTCGCGCTGTGACTGGTATTATTAAGCCGGAAGAGAGATCAGCGCTGCTGCTTCTCCAGAGCGATCTCACGCCACAGCGCCAAAACACTATTTATGTTTTTGAATTTCTAAAGAAAATGGACGTAATTTGAAAACTGAGACTTTGTTTCATATCAATAGTAACAAAGCAGGGCAAAGATTAGTGCGATTTGTTGGATGTGCGCAGCCGCAATACAATGTCTCATTCATTCAAATGAAACAGGATGACTAATCGATTCTTGAGATTTAAGAATCGATATCGGTTTGCAAAAATGAGAATCGATTAATGTCGAGAAATCGATATTTATTACCCAGCCCTAATATATATATATATATATATATATATATATATATTTGTTGTTGTTTACTTCTCATCTATTCATTAATGCTGTGTTTTTGAAGATATAAAGTACTTTTGTATCCATTTACCACACAATTCCTCAACTACACCATTAGCTTGCATATGAAATATTATTTTTTTATGATACATTGCATTTATGCTCTAGTACTAGGCCTTCATTTCTGCGTAAAAAAATTTCAGATTTATGCCGGATTTTTTTTTTTTTTTTTTTTTTTGGACACATGAAGAAAATATATTTAGTTTTTTCACATTTCCCATTCATTTCAATGTGGGGGTCATATTGACCCAGACATTTTTTTTTACATACCTTCAGAACAACTGAATCAAGCCCAGTTTTTTTTGTGTGTGTGTGTGTCTGTGTATTGATAGATAACGTATAAAAGTCACAACATCTTATTCCACTGAGATGAAGGGAACCTTTTTTTTTATTAAGTAAAAGTCGATTGGGGTTGTTGTATAGACCCCATGACCCGATTGAGGGCTACTAATGAAATGTGTGATCCTTTACAAGCAATATCAATTGCTTAAATGCCAGCAATTCCTGCCACCTAAAATACAAGCTCTGAAAATGCAGTGCCTTGCACTAATAATTTACTGCTTTTTTTCCATGTGTGATTTGTTTCAAAGACATTTCTTGTTAACTTGCTTCCAGATCTATTCTTGTAAGATACTAGTATTTCACATAATGATCATGATTTAAATAAATTAATGTAGATATTGCTGCATGAGGCTCATTGTAGGTTTCATGACAGCAGTTTTGTGATTAAGAAAGTTGTGCATAAAAAATGCATCTTCTCTTTAAGAAGGGCAACACAACAGTGCTATAGTAGCCTTAGTGTTTGTTTTTGAGTCCTGACAGTGATCAGCTACACAAGATGATTAAATTACATAATTATGATACTAGTTTAGGACATTTTGTAGGACAAAGGAGTTATACGTTTTGTCAGAACGGCGGCCCTGCTTCCTTAAACTGCTCAATGTTATTGGTTTGAAGAATAATTTGCTGATTTTTAACCATCTTTTAAACATCACTGTCGGTGATATCTGTAAATTAACAATTTATGACTTTTTCTTTGTGTTTCTTGCATCCAGAAATCCGTTTGTTTCTGTGATGCCATTTTTTAAGTCTGTGACGCAATTTTGCATAATCCGGTGGGCTTTTGACGGCTCCAGGGCATCTTTTTTTAAATTCCCGCTCAGGCAAATTCAGATCAGATTCAGACTAGTTTTATCTAGTGGTTTAGCACCAACTTCAAAATCACGTTTCTGCTGCATAGACAGCAAGGTTTTATTTTTGCCAGTGGTTAATTAGTTTTTAAACATTGGAGAACAATTCATGTTACCATAGCCTGACCAAAACCTTGTCTTACTAGCATAGACCTGCAAATAAGCAACAACTGCCAATGTTAACAACAGTCTATGAATCATTTGTTTAAACGTAAGTTAAAATTGGAGTTCGACAGCTTTCTGGAACAAATATTAGCTCCTTTCACATCGAAATCCCAGTAAATTACTGTAAAATGACCTGAATGACTTTTCCGGTAAAAACACAAATGCGCTTCTCACACATGCAACTGCGTTTCTTCTGTTTACCGGTAAATTACCAATCGCACATCGGTCCCAAAATACCGGTAAACTGTGTGATTACTATCTTTGGAAATTGGAAGTGCTTTAGGCCCTGTTTACACCTGGTATTAAAGGAGTAGTTCACTTTTGAAAAAACTTTTGCTGATAATTTACTCACCCCCGTGTCATCCAAGATGTCCATGTCTTTCTTTCTTCAGTCGAAAAGAAATTAAGGTTTTTGATGAAAACATTCCAGATTTTTCTCCATATAATGGACTTCAATGGGAACCAGACAGTTCAAGGTCCAAAAGACAACTTATAACAGTTTCAGATGCAGCTTCAAATGTCTTTAAACGACACCAGACGATGAATAAGGGTCTTATCATGCGAAACGATCGGTTATTTCAAAGCTTAATCCAAAAATGTAACTTTTCCAAGGACAAATGCTAGCCTTGCTCTATTTTGTGAGGCGCGTTTGTAACGTCACGTAATACGTAATTACGTTCAAAAGGTCACGGGCGACGTAGCCAGAAGTACAGAGTCAGTGTTTACAAGTTGAACGCATAGGTTGAACGTGAAAACTAACTCAAACACCGTTTACAAAAAAAGGAATTAAAAGGTAAAACAACGATGTCGGACGATTTTGATTCTGTACTTCAGGCTACGTCGCCCGTGACCTCTTGAACGTAATTACGTATTACGTGACGTTGCAAACGCGCCTCACAGAATAGAGCAAGGCTAGCATTTGTCCTTAGAAAAGTTACATTTTTGGAATAAGTTTTGAAATAACCGATCGTTTCGCATGATAAGACCCTTATTCATCGTCTGGTGTCGTTTAAAGACATTTGAAGCTGCATCTGAAACTGTTATTAACACTATATTTTGGACCTGAACCGTTTGGTTCCCATTGAAGTCCATTATATGGAGAAAAATCCTGGAATGTTTTCATCAAAAACCTTAATTTCTTTTCGACTGAGGAAAGAAAGACATGGACATCTTGGATGACACGGGGGTGAGTAAATTATCAGCAAAAGTTTTTTCAAAAGTGCACTACTCCTTTAAGATGCGTTTTGGCCGATCGGATCACGTGTGTGAAAGGGGCTATTGGAAGAATTGTGTTCTTTATTTTCTTTTAAGCCCTTTTTATTAGGCTACATGCCAAACGAGGCTTGTTTCTGTTCTAACAGGCGTTGAAGAGGACACAACTCAAGGTCAGCTTGTTACGCCACCAGGTGTCCCAGGGTTGTGTGTAACTGCAAAAGCAGCCGCCCCGAATGACCTCATAACCGAGGGATCGCTACCTTTGAGTGGTGATAACAGCGCGTCCAAAGCCTGTGACGGAGGTGTAGCTGTGGCTACAACAGCCCCAAATCTTGATCCCGAGTCCAACGGGAAATCTGGGGAAAAGCGGGAGAGGGAATCGGACAACACCTCTGGGATTCGGGTCAAACGTCGTTTGAGACTATCAGAGGAGCAAGAAAGTAGGCTATGTATTAATAATCCAACATCTCCACCCATCGTGCATTTTATTTGTATTTTGATTCAAATGTATATTGTATTGTTTCACAGGTGTACAGGATTACGATGCGAGGGGCGCCGAGCTATGGATCGATGGAGAGATTGCCGCTTGTGAAGCTTATGAATCACCTCAAGCCAACACCACCGCCACACTCCAAAACTTGCTCAGAGACGTGATACAATTAAACAATGGCGTTCAACGCAATAACAATTCTTCGGCTCAGCCGGTCCCCCAGCTGACGGCCGGGCCCCAAACCACCTTAACCAACTGTTTTAAAGAGCTCCTCAAGGCTTTTCATCAGAATGAGGTGTTGCGGAATGGGGGTTTCGTCAAGTTGATCAATTTAGTTCGTTGGATGCAAAGGGATTCCAGAGTGTTGTCAAATGAAGTCAATAGTACTCACAGGGTACTCAGTCAAATTCGGGCGGATCAAAGACAGATGTTAGATGAGTTATTTCTTATGTTGGAAAGATTGAATGTCATTCAAACGTATGTGACAGGATTGCACAAAACAGTGATGGGCAAAAAATGATGTGTCCGTTATTGATTTGTGCTTGAGCCTGGTGTTTTTACCGGTTCTCAGTTTTATATTGTAATCACGAGTGATTTTTATGGCACCTACGCGTGTTCATAAGCTCATGCATGTGTGTGTTATGCATGTAGTTTTTAAATAAATTGCTTCAAAATGGCACTGACAAATAACAAATTCCTTATTTCTGACCTGGTGACTCCCCTGACTGCCTCTGATTGGTTCATGCTCTGGACAGGCTGCAACCTGATTGGTCCCCAAGTCTAAAGCCCATTCCTACACTAATATAGGTGGTTTTGTAATGCCATTTTTCAATTTGTGAGTAAATTAAGTCTGCGTTAAACATAACTCTTCTACTACACACACCCATGGTGAAAATGTGAATTTTGAAGGGGATATGTTTATTTTGGAAACGTATGTTTCTAATAAGTCACTAGATAACACAGTTTGGGTTGTGCGAGCGTGTGTGTGCAGTGTACGTTGTTGAACAAAACGTCAAAATATCGTAATGTTATATTCACCACAGACCTTATAAATTATTAGAAAATTGAAAAAGTGACGTGACGTGAAGGCAATTATAGGTGTGAAACGTATCCTAAAGTGGCCAAAGAGACGCATAATTAAAGCTCCAAAAAATGCTCATTAAACAAGTAATTCATTGACTGCAGAAAAGTGTCCATTACAATTTAGGACTTGTTGCCCTGCAGAGTTTTGGTTCAACCTTTATATAACACCTGATCCGGATAGTCAAGTCCTTCGGGTGTGTTCGAGAACAACGGTTGGCAGCATATCTTAACGCCAAGGCATCAAGCACTGCCAAAGGCTGTTGTAATTTGAAGGATCCTTTGTCTGCATTTAACTCTTGGCTGCGTCGTATACTCTTTTGAGCAGGTACTTATTTTGATTAAGTAATTACTTCACAACCATTAAAACAAGCATGTTCTATATTGTATGAATGTAATACAGATGTACTACATTCTTCATGTTGTCAGTTTCATGTGACACTTCACTGCATTCATAAATCCTCTCCTATTATAGTTTTGCATTTTTCATTAGTATTTATTTGGTTTTGACTTTTTGTTTTCAAATTCAGTTTAGTTTTAGTTAGTTCTTAAAGTGGGTTTGATAGTTTAGTTTTTATTTTATTTATTTTTCAAACTGCTTAGTTTTAGTGTTAGTTTGTATTAGTTTTAGTGTTAGTTTTTGTAATTTGGGTTTTGTAATTTGTCAGGGGCAAGATTCAAAAAGGTCTGAAAAAAGAATTGTGTAATAATAACTCAACAAAAACATACAATTTTAGAAAATGTATTGAACAAAAACACCAGTAGCTACAAAATGTACATATGGGCACAAATATGTAAACAGACAACACAAGACTTCGCAGTAAGTGCAAATGTGTAATGGCGCTTTTCCATTACCAGTACCAACTCGGCTCGACTCAACTCGCTTTTTGCTCCAATTTCCATTGCAGACAGTACAGACACAAATAGTATCCGGTCGTCATAGCGACGCCTTTCGTTCCTCGTTGCCCCATCAATCAATCTCTCGCTGGATCCTCTCTTCAGCCACCAAACAAAGGAAAGTCTGCACCTCCTCGTTTGACTACGGCGTATTCTTCCGAGTTGCCATAATAATAGTAGTTAGTTTAATAACTATCTCTGGCCAAACTATTTAAAAATAGCGGGGTTATTCTGGATAGTCTATCTGGCACGTGTAATGATAATGCAGGGAATGGTGACGATGCTCTCTGACCAATCAGCATTCGGCATTGTGTTCACGTGACATTTTATCATCACCTCAGCTCGCCATAGCTCGCTCAGAACCTCGCCGGAGCTGGTACAGGTACAACTTTTACACAGTGGATAACCAAACAAAGGAGAGCCGAGCCGAGTCGAGCTGGTACTGTGTAGTGAAAACGCGCCATAAGTGACGTGTGCCAGGAAAGAAACTAAATAGCCAACAGACTAAAGAAGACACATGAACAGCATGTATTCAACACATTTTTGGAGATGGTCCTCACTGCATAACACTGGATTCAGAACACAGAATCCAGATCCTACCCATCTCCGCCTACTGATCACTAACCCCACCCCTAAATCCAACCCATCTCCACCTACTGATCACTAACCCCACCCCTAATCCTACCCATCTCCGCCTACTGATCCCTAACCCCACCCCTAATCCAACCCATCTCCACCTACTGATCCTCAACCTCACCCCTAATCCAACCCATCTCTGCCTACTGATCCCTAACCCCACCCCTAATCCAACCCATCTCCACCTACTGATCCCTAACCCCACCCCTAATCCAACCCATCTCCACCTACTGATCCCTAACCCCACCCCTAAATCCAACCCATCTCCACCTACTGATCCTCAACCTCACCCCTAATCCAACCCATCTCTGCCTACTGATCCCTAACCCCACCCCTAATCCAACCCATCTCCACCTACTGATCACTAACCCCACCCCTAATCCTACCCATCTCCGCCTACTGATCCTCAACCTCACCCCAATCCTACCCATCTCCACCTACTGATCACTAACCCCACCCCTAATCCTACCCATCTCCGCCTACTGATCCTCAACCCCACCCCTAATCCTACCCATCTCCGCCTACTGATCCTCAACCCCACCCCTAATCCTACCCATCTCCACCTACTGATCCTCAACCCCACCCCTAATCCTACCCATCTCCGCCTACTGATCCTCAAGCTCACCCCAATCCTACCCATCTCCACCTACTGATCCTCAACCTCACCCCAATCCTACCCATCTCCGCCTACTGATCCTCAACCCCACCCCTAATCCTACCCATCTCCACCTACTGATCCTCAACCCCACCCCTAATCCTACCCATCTCCACCTACTGATCCTCAACCCCACCCCTAATCCTACCCATCTCCACCTACTGATCCTCAACCCCACCCCTAATCCTACCCATCTCCACCTACTGATCCTCAACCTCACCCCAATCCAACCCATCTCCGCCTACTGATCACTAACCCCACCCCTAATCCTACCCATCTCCACCTACTGATCCTCAACCCCACCCCTAATCCTACCCATCTCCACCTACTGATCCTCAACCCCACCCCTAATCCTACCCATCTCCACCTACTGATCCTCAACCCCACCCCTAATCCTACCCATCTCCACCTACTGATCCTCAACCCCACCCCTAATCCTACCCATCTCCACCTACTGATCCTCAACCCCACCCCTAATCATACCCATCTCCACCTACTGATCCTCAACCTCACCCCAATCCAACCCATCTCCGCCTACTGATCACTAACCCCACCCCTAAATCCAACCCATCTCCACCTACTGATCCCTAACCCCACCCCTAATCCTACCCATCTCCGCCTACTGATCCCTAACCCCACCCCTAATCCTACCCATCTCCGCCTACTGATCCTCAACCTCACCCCAATCCTACCCATCTCCACCTACTGATCCTCAACCCCACCCCTAATCCTACCCATCTCCACCTACTGATCCTCAACCCCACCCCTAATCCTACCCATCTCCACCTACTGATCCTCAACCTCACCCCAATCCTACCCATCTCCACCTACTGATCCTCAACCTCACCCCAATCCTACCTATCTCCACCTACTGATCCTCAACCCCACCCCTAATCCTACCCATCTCCGCCTACTGATCCCTAACCCCACCCCTAAATCCAACCCATCTCCACCTACTGATCCCTAACCCCACCCCTAATCCTACCCATCTCCGCCTACTGATCCCTAACCCCACCCCTAATCCTACCCATCTCCGCCTACTGATCCTCAACCTCACCCCAATCCTACCCATCTCCACCTACTGATCCTCAACCTCACCCCAATCCTACCTATCTCCACCTACTGATCCTCAACCCCACCCCTAATCCTACCCATCTCCGCCTACTGATCCCTAACCCCACCCCTAAATCCAACCCATCTCCACCTACTGATCCCTAATCCCACCCCTAATCCTACCCATCTCCGCCTACTGATCCTCAACCTCACCCCAATCCTACCCATCTCCGCCTACTGATCCTCAACCCCACCCCTAAATCCAACCCATCTCCACCTACTGATCCCTAACCCCACCCCTAATCCTACCCATCTCCGCCTACTGATCCTCAACCCCACCCCTAAATCCAACCCATCTCCACCTACTGATCCCTAACCCCACCCCTAATCCTACCCATCTCCGCCTACTGATCCTCAACCTCACCCCAATCCTACCCATCTCCACCTACTGATCCTCAACCCCACCCCTAATCCTACCCATCTCCGCCTACTGATCCTCAACCCCACCCCTAATCCTACCCATCTCCGCCTACTGATCCCTAACCCCACCCCTAATCCTACCCATCTCCGCCTACTGATCCCTTAGCCCACCCCTAATCCTACCCATCTCCGCCTACTGATCCCTAACCCCACCCCTAATCCTACCCATCTCCGCCTACTGATCCCTAACCCCACCCCTAATCCTACCCATCTCCGCCTACTGATCCCTAACCCCACCACTAATCCTACCCATCTCCACCTACTGATCCCTAACCCCACCCCTAATCCTACCCATCTCCACCTACTGATCCTCAACCTCACCCCAATCCTACCCATCTCCGCCTACTGATCCCTAACCCCACCCCTAATCCTACCCATCTCCGCCTACTGATCCTCAACCCCACCCCTAATCCTACCCATCTCCGCCTACTGATCCCTAACCCCACCCCTAATCCTACCCATCTCCGCCTACTGATCCCTTAGCCCACCCCTAATCCTACCCATCTCCGCCTACTGATCCCTAACCCCACCCCTAATCCTACCCATCTCCGCCTACTGATCCCTAACCCCACCCCTAATCCTACCCATCTCCGCCTACTGATCCCTAACCCCACCACTAATCCTACCCATCTCCACCTACTGATCCCTAACCCCACCCCTAATCCTACCCATCTCCACCTACTGATCCTCAACCTCACCCCAATCCTACCCATCTCCACCTACTGATCCCTAACCCCACCCCTAATTCTACCCATCTCCACCTACTGATCCTCAACCTCACCCCAATCCTACCCATCTCTGCCTACTGATCCTCAACCCCACCCCTAATCCTACCCATCTCCACCCCTTAGATCTGGATCCGCCATAAATTATAGTTATCCACTTCACACGCTTAGAAAAGTGCAACGTTTTATTTTGTGTCAACCATTCTTGGTCGAGTTACTCCACTCGTGTAACTGTATTTAAATAGGGAAAACATGGAGGTGTTTGGTCGCTTCTCTGCTTGGTCTCAAATTCCAATAGGGGATTATCACACTTCCGGGTTTCATGGGCGGGATTTGTCAACTTTGTGCATGTCCACTTCCGACACAGTTCAGCAATGGCTGAGACGAATGCTATTTATATCACTACTTTGTTCCACTTTGTAAATCTAACCAACAACGCCAACCCTACGTAAGTTTTCATGGATTCCCGACTGAATTGAGTATAAGGAAGAAGTGGATTAAAACTTTAAAATAAAACAAGGTAGCACGTTTGTTTGCAGCCGGCACTTTAGTGAATCAGACGAATTTACCAAGGATGCTGTATAAATAAACTTAGTGTAGTCCTTAATCAGTTTGCCAGCGAGATCAGTGATTCAACGGAAGTGGCAGTGCACAAAGATCACAGAATCCGGAAGTTCTACGTATCAGCGTGATAATCGCCTATTGAATGAACTGGGTTAGCTAAGTGCGATCAAAGTGTCTCGCGCGCCAGAGCGATTGAGTGCATGCACTGAGATGAGAGAGACGTATGCATCAACTCGTCTCAGTTAAGGGAATAACATAGTTTGATATGAAAAACGGTGGAGTATCCCTTTAAAAACACAAGATGTGACAGCAGTCATTGAAATGTATTTGTATTACAATCCATTGTCAAGCATCGCACAAAGCAACAGTTGCATGAACAAGGAAATAATATTGAATGGATATGAATTCCAGAAATCCTGGGACCAGAGGACTTTCGCTGAACAAATGAGGGATGCCTTTGGAGAAAACAAGTCACTAGAGGGTTTTTCTGATCCTGCCTTCTCAGAAATCTGGTTTCAGCCATTGATATCTTCCCTTTTCTGCCCCGTCCAGGTAGTGTAACCACTGTTCCGTAAATTTTGAACTTGCGAACTTGGCTTCCAACGGTGTCTCTAGGAACATTTAGTGCCTTCGCTATCTTTTTGTATCTTGTTCCTTGTTTGTGAAGGGTGATTATATCTTCTCTTAACTTTTTGACTTTCTTTTGACTTTTTAACATGCTGTCAAACGTGATCCTCAACAAACCTAGTCATGTGTTCTAGCTTAAGCACACCTGGTGCAACTAATGAAGCCCTTGATTATTTACATCAACTCTCACGCATTGGCCGTGAGACACCCGCATTTGGTTGGTTTCACACGCTCACACGCCACACCCCTGATTTCTTACGCTGTGTCAACCTGGTCAGTCAAATGCCTGGAAGATGAGTTGTTCTATATATCTACCTGTTGAGCAACTCATAATCAAGTAGTTGTGCCGCAAATTAGTTAAATTCTCCTGGAATCTAGGGTGAGCGTTGACGCGAGACAGAGATTGAGACTACACCTGTTTTGCAGATTTGTGTTGTTGTGGGGGTTGAGTCATTTTGAGACTGCAGAAGCCATTAAAAGTTTCATTTTCAGTTGAATTCAGGGAAAGCACTTGAAACAGTTGTTGTGTTGAGCTATTTTATTTACTTTTGTTTGACTTGTTCATTGCAAACAGCTGAAATCTATACATTTTGCCGGATTTGTATTGGGGGTTGAATAATTTTATATTTATACAAAAATTATATTTTATAACAACTTTATTTTATTTCAAGCTACAAAAATGATCATGGTCATTGTTTTAGTTTCGGTTACTACAATAACACAACATCGCACAGCACCAGTCTAATGTTTCAAACCTGCCTGACTTATTTTATTACTGTTTACCACACATTCAAATTATGAGTAGGCTAGTATGTAGGCTACTCTAATAATCATAGTAAATATAGAAATACATCATCAAAACTATGGAATGGCACAGACGGACAATTTTACATGGTCTCACAATCACACACAATTCGTGATAGCATATCAATGCCATGTTCGTGTCTTGTCTAGTTGAAGTTCACAACATTGTCATGTTTTGTTTTGCGTGTTGTCTTCTGTAAACCGAGTTATTCGTTTGTTCCCATGGTTCTAGATTTAGTTACGCAGCTCGTGTTTCATTAATCATTCCATCTGTCTATTTAAGCCCTCTATTATTTGTTCATTGTCCGGCGTCTTTAATACTTTATGTGTGCAGAGTTTCTCAATGTTTATAAAAGCCAACTTCTCATTTACACAGCCACCGTGGCAGTCATTATATGAACTGGCATTAAGATTTATTTTCACTGCATTTAACAGCACAGAAGTGGGTGTATCAGCAGATAAAATGGCCAGCTTTGAGCTTTTCTAACCAATGACTATTTATTTTTGTCTCTTAACTTTTTAAATAGAGAGCAAATTTAGCACGTCACATGTTAATTCACTTGGCCTTAAGGACAGTTTGACACCAAAGCACACAGGCCTTTACTGTATGTCTTTCTGCTCTTGGGCATTTTGGTAATGCTTCATTTTACAGTACAGTACTTACAGTGTTCTTACAGTGTACTTAAAGTACTGGCTAATATAAGGTAAGTACATGGAACGGGGGTAGGTTTAGGGGTAGGTTCAAGGTTACCCAGTAATTGTAGTTACTAAAATAAGTACATAGTATTTACATGGGTAACTGGACTGTAAAAGGAAGCGTTACCGGCATTTTTATACATTTTTATAAATGCAACTGGTTACCACAAAACATACCGAATGTAGTTCGGTATTAAAGCTGTTTGGTAAAAGGTAACGCATGAAGAGAGAGCACATCAGGAACCGAGAGAACCCGAATCTCGGTTATGAAATCTCAAATGTTTTTTTATCTTTTTATCATTCAATCACAACAGTAGATGATTAATTTGCCTCACATTGTCATGTGAAATCTATTTGTTCATGTGACCATTACAGCTCAAAGGTGACGTGCAATTTCCCACAAATTCGCTGCGTGTTGTAAAACTGGTTGTGCGTGGGGAAGGGGGGGGGGGGTTGATAAAACAATGCTACTGCTTGTTTTATCTGCAATGGTTTGCTTAAGTCATTATGAAGTACTCACCTGTTGACTCCTCGCACATTTACCACGCACGGTGCAGTTGCAACATGAAACTGTGGTTTGTTAGATGTTTTATGGCTGCATGTGTTTGCTTTATCTACTGGAGTTTGCTGGGATTGTTATCATCTGAGGACTGGAGCATATTTCAGAGGTCAGTACTGACGCACACTCGGCGCGGAGATCAGCGTTTGTCTCATGTAAAAGACTGATTGAAAGCATCCGTTTAAGTAACATGGTGAGAAGACACGGGCTAAAATATGTATATATATAAAAAAAGTTTCGAATTTTATTCATTCCATCCATATCAACAATTCAACTGACTCTAATTAAAATGATTCTTCTTGATGTAAGTAATTGTATTTTCACACACAACAGCTTCTATTCAAATTTAATTATAGATATCAGTAATTTCTTACTAGTTGGAAGAGTTAACATTTCTCTCATGTACTCTTAAGACAAGAACGGGTATTATTCAAAATGCATGTGTAACTTTGATGAAAGGTTTTGATCCAATTCAAATGTTGACTACTGTAGTTTAGATCATCATTTTTATTATCACACTGCAAAAAAATATTGATGGTTTAACTTAAAAAAAGTAAGTAACTTGGTTGCATTAAAATTTTAAGTTCATTGAACTGGAAAAAGTGAGTTAATACAATGAAGGAGACTGATTTAATCATCAGAAACTCAAAATTATATCTTATCTGAACTAAATAAATTATTTAAGTTGATTTGACAAAAGAAAAAATGTTGTGATTACTACACTGTAAAAAAATATTGTTGGTTTAACTTAAAAAAGTAAGTAACCTGGGTTGCCTTGAAATTTTAAGTTGATTGAACTGGAAAAAGTGAGTTAATACAATGAAGGAGATTAATTTAATCATCAGAAACTCAAAATAATAAGTTATCTCAACTAAATATATTATTATAAAGTTGATTTGACAAAAAAACAATATTTTTTTACAGTGCATTCAGTTATGAATTACATGAATTATGTAAATAATAGCGTATGATCGTTTTAAAATGGTGAAATTTCTTTCACCTAAAAGTTCGCATCACTTGATATTGCAAAACTTGAATTTTTGAAAACGGGGACCGGAAACTGGGAAAACGTTTTTATCTCTAGGCTACATGAAAAAGTTTTTAGTACATCATTGTCAAGTAAACGTGCCCTTAGTTATACATGCACTATTTTGGGGAGGTTGAACTTCACTCCCTCGCATATTCCTTATAAAATTTCTAAATTCATATCAGAAATTACATTTTCACTAGTTGAAATGTGAATTCTTGATATCTGTAAATGTATTTCATTATTTAATTTGATATTTCTGATGTCCAGAAAAGGATATCAGATATCAATACACTGTAAAAAATATTGTTGGTTTAACTTAAAAAAAATGAAGTAACCTGGTTGCCTGGTTTAAGTTCATTGAAATGGAAAAATTGAGTTAATACAATGAAGGAAATTGGTTTAATCACCAGAAACTCCAAATATTATGTTATTTAAGTTGAGTTGACAAAAAAATGTTGTGATTACAAATCATGAAAATATTTCTTTACAGTGTGTGATGTGACAATAAACTTAGTGTTTTTTACATATTAGACATGTGAATAAGAGTGATGCATCTTTTAAAATAAATCATGATTTGCACATAGTTTAAATTGATTACGTCATACAATAGACCTGGGGCCAGTTGCATAAAGTTTATAAACATAAAGTAGATAATTTTATCACTTAAAAAAACTCCCAAAAATTACATCTTCAAAAGTTTTTTCCTTGAGGAAAACCGTCATGTCTTAAAATACCTTGAATGTAACTCTACACCCTTGATTCATTGGTGTAGCGGTTCTACGAATATGCAAATTAGGCGTGTGACGTCAGAAACACCAGCGATTTCAAACCGTGTTTTGAGACTTTGGTCTTTGGTTCACTGCAGTTTCAAGCAGAAAATACTCAGCAATGCTGTCGACTTATGAATACACACATGGTTTGTATTAAAGCATATATTTCTGATTAAAATTGTTTACCTTTTTATGTAACTGAATTGTAAGAACCAGCCTTGATATGACTAACTTTAAAGAGTGAGTTTATGTAACCGGCCACAGGAACTTTTACAGTTCTATCCCTTTTAATACCTTAAAATCCCCTTTAATTCCCTTGAGCCATCAATGGTTATACCTATAACAATAGGTTTAACAAATGCCACAATGACAAGAACTAAGATACATTTTTATAAGCCAAGTACAAAGAAGCAAAAGCTTTTAAAGTGTTGAGTCCCTGCGATATCCGCCACCCTCACAAGTTAAGTAAAATAAAGTTGGACTTCCCACCACGGCACTTTGAAGGAGAAAACTATCAAACTGAAAAGGTTTCAGATGCTTAAATAAGATAAAATATGTTATCTATCCAACACTATCTCACGACCAATTCGTACGAATTCGACGCATGATTAAAAAGTGGCTAATTCGTACTAATTCGTACGACCTCACTCGTACTAATTCGTACGATTTGTCTAAACCCACGTGACGGTTAGGTTTAGGGGGGGGGGGTAAGGGGTAGGTCATTCGTACGAATTCATACGAATTGGCCAATTCGTAAAATATGTACGATTTAGCAAAATCGTATTAATTCGTACGAGTGAGGTCGTATGAATTGTTACGAATTAGCCACTTTTTAATCATTCGTCGAATTCGTACGACTTGGTCGTGAGATCGGGTTGTATCTATCCTATACAAACTAGGAATTATGTCAATTATTAATTACCTGCAGTAATCAACTTTACATGTAACCGGAAAATAGGAAAAACATACTTCAACTAACGTCAAGCCACCAATGTTCAAACCAAGCCAACCATGTTAATGAGTTCACAGGTGTTCACAGGCAAATTTTCTGGACACCGTGCGAGAATATTTCGTGCATGTCTTTTATGTAAATAAGCCTTTCTGTTTCACAGGCAGCTTTGGTTCTGTGTATCATGTTCCCAATAATTGACAACAGGCACATTCATTCTCTTTCATTCTTTTGAAAAACACATGCCTCTTACCTCAGGTTGTAATTATAAGATTAAAATAAACGTCATGTTCTGCTGCTTCCTTCACTAACTGTACAGATAAAACATGAGTTAAAATATGAAAAAGGTACATATATACAATAATTAATAATAATAATTCATTAAATTTATATAGCGCTTTTCTTGGCACCGAATAAAGCACCATTTCCATCCAATCAGTCGAAGAGTTCGTCACTTCCTGATAAACTGGTGCTGTAAGAAAAAATGCTGTAGGAGAAGCCATAACAATATATAGACCATTTCACAAGATGTAAACAACACTGGTCCAGAAGCACTTCCTGTTTCAGTTTGTAACTGTTTTCTTTATTTCACATGTAAATAAAACATCTTAAAGATGTTTGTTTAACTTTTTGATTCAGTTTTAAATGTTCGGTTGGTTGTATTTTATCCCAGCTTTTATGTAGTGTTAAAAAACTGAAACAGGAAGTGCTTCTGGACCAGTGTTGTTTACATCTTGTGAAATGGTCTATATACAAACCATCTTGGGCCCCCATACCAAATACCGTAGTGACCAATGGTGGGGTATTGTATTTTTTATCATAAAAAACTTAAAATGTAAACAAAATAAGCCACACTCTGCTTAATAGATTTTAATTTTATTGTCAAAAGTGCTACTTTGCGTTGTACTTGCGTTCTGTCAGCCTAGTGCGCTTTCTCTCTAAATCAATGCTGTATTTAATATAATATAGCCGAATGTCAAATAAAGCTGTTCTCATTATTTTCTTTATTATTTCTATATTATTTTTTTAATATCCTATTTATTTTGTTGTTGTCAGACAATAGAACAGGACAGTACTAGCAACATTTGGATGATAGGTTTGTCCGAAAAGTCGCTAAAATTGTCACTAGTCACTTTTTTGGGGGGGAAAATGCCGCTAAAGGGGTCTCTCTATATACACAGGCGCTGTTGGCAACACTGTTCACCGCAGGTCCGCAGCAGAAGCACCTGGCCTGCGGGTCGTACCATTTACATTGATTCGAGAGGGGTGGTGGGGCCCTGCACAGCGTGAAAATGACTTTTATTATACCAAACCAGTGCCTAACTACAAGTTTAGTTTTTCAGAGGAACTTTTTTATTTCTACATTAATGCAATACAAATGTTCGTGCATGTATATGTAGGCTATGTATAGAAAACTGACTTCTAAGAACTTCTTTTATTAATAAAGGCATAGAACCAGTTTATTTGTAGTGCACTGACAATTTTTTTATATAATTAGTTTATTAATTAAATGAATATGATATGTTTGGTAATTGTACCTGAATTAATTTAAAATAATTTGGATATATTTCAGATCAGTATATTTGTTTCCCTTAATTTTAATTAACATTATTAATTAACAATGTAACATTATTCTCATCTGAATTATAAATAATTGATTTCTGTATAAAATAATACTACCATTAAAAACACATTCGATTTTCTTTTTTAATCAATGAAGAATGTGTAAGATTACCGCTCCGAGGACACGAAATGAAAACCAATTCAATATGAATGTCCAAGATGGGACCCACAGACTGTTTTGAAATATAGGACGCGCATATAAAGCCAACGTTTGAAGTGAACGTGCGTTCTTAGCTAGCCGATGGTACAGATTATGTGTCCCTAAAGAACCCGCTTATCTAACAGTAGTTCCGCATTGCATTAATTAATTTGCACGCGAGTTTTATTTATTTTTATACCGTGTATTCTCCGTGTAAATTTGTGCAACAAACTGTGACGCCCGTACCGTTAAGCCTGTTTTATGCTTCTGCGTCGATTCGACGGCGTACCCCCGCAGACCCCTATCCGTCGACGCGAATCCCTCTCCGACCCCTCTGCCGTAGCTCGACGTGCACCTCCAAAAAATTGTAACTACGCGACGCAGACAGCAAGGGCTTTGATTGGTCAGATTATACATAATTTCAGGAGTGTAGCTTTTCCGATTTCCCCCTCCCGCTATAGCGCTATTTTTAACATTTGCACCCTCGTTCTGATAATTATAATACTCTTATAAAGAAAGTAAATAAAGAATTAAACTAAAAATACACTTTTTTTATTCCATTGTTAATATATATGTTTATATTGCTCGCAATAAACTTCAATCACTAAACTCTGCAGAGACAGTGGCCCTCCAGGACCGAGTTTGGGGAACCCTACCCTAATGTAACTGGGGGAGAGCAGCTCATACTCTGTCATGAATAAAATCACTCTAAGACCTGCTAACGCTTCATCTTTTTTTAGCACAAGAGCGTAGTATGCAACAGATAACAAGGAGGGATGCCCCACAGGCAAGTTTCCTCTACATTAGCATTGTCGAAGCAGGACTATGGTAGTGTATACCCATCAAAAAACCCATCCCATACAAAACCCATACTTTAAAACCCAACAGTAATTAGGGAGGGAGGTAAATGAAATAGAGAGAATCTACACTGCTCTACATATCTCTGCTCAACCGGTGATGATACACAGGGCAACTTTTTGAGCAATGGGCAATGTTGCCGTCAATGGGCAACCAGATGAGACACAGGGCCCACGACCGACCTAAATTATCCAGATAGAAATACATTACCCATTTTCAATGGGAAAGTGCCCAAGGAGCAATGGCTCGACAAGATTTCCCAGCAACATTGCTTAAAAAAAGTTGCCCTGTGTAATAGTATCATCACCTTCAGGTGGTAAACTTCAGCCCTCATGGACCCCAGAGAAGGATATATCTCCCGAAAGCTGCTGATTGAGCCCATACCCCAATAGAGCCCAGCTCTGTAAGATTCTTGACGACGGCCTCATCGGCAGACTGCAGAGGCCAGAGTGTGAAATCAAAGCATCAAGAAGAAAGATTTTCCCTTCATGGCAACTATAGCAAACATCAATGCACTGGTTGTGTGTGCTGTGGCTCGATCTGTGGCTCGTACAGATTATTATTTTCTTGGACTGTTTCAAGAGATAGAACCAATCAATGGGCGGGCTTGGAGTCACCTCAACACCTGCGTCCTACCTGTGTCCCGGCAGCACTGCTGAGTGGAAATTTGGGGGGTGTCATGGTGTGCAGGGCACCACAGGTCTGTCTAGTCTCGCGTAGCCAGACGTTCCTTGGGCGTGACGTCTGAGGCTGAGACTAAAGGCCAATTTATACTTCTGCATCGAGGGTACGCCGTTGTGAGCATTTATACTTCTGCGTTCAGGTCTTGGTTGCTCTGCAGTTCTGCTCCGAAACACTAGTTGGCAGCGGAGGGTTTTAATGTTCCACTGTGTTTAGATTCCTCGCGGCTAGGTTACTACAAGCAATAGCGACTGAAAGAGAGCTGATCATGTTGGAGTTGGAGCTTATTGAGGTGGAAAAACAGTTCACTTTAGTGAAATTACTAAAACTGAAAGGCAGAAATGAAAGAAGACGTCGGAGGAGATGGTATGTGTGGAAATCATAGATAGTGGTGGAAATGCGTGAGAAGGTCCGCGCGGAAATGCGTAGGAGGAAATGCGATGCTACCAAGCCGACCAATCCCCGATCTTGCGGTCCGCGTCGTCGCGACGTGTAGTTACATTTTTGAAGAGGTGCGCGTCAGGCGACGGCGAAGGGTACGCGGTATGGGACGCGTCTGTGCATATGCTACGCCGTACCTACTGCGCACACCCTACGCAGAAGTAAGGCCAATTTATACTTCTGCGTCAAGGGTATGCCATAGTGTACGGCGTTGGCTACGCACGTAGGCGACGCCGTCGACGCGCACCCTCTAACCTTACCATACATTCTCCCTAAAATCAGAGGGTGAATAATCGTGACCTTGATAACCTAAATTTGATATCAACTTTAATCTTATCCTTCAAGTCTTGTTGGTTGACTGGAACGTTGTTTCAGGATCCACAAAGTTGCAAGGTGCATGTTTGACTTGGCAAATGTTCTGCATATAGTCTAGTATTACCTTAACCGGGCCACTGATTTGGTAAGACAAACTCGAGATATTTCGCAAATTTCATTTGTTAACAATGTGGATTTGAACCATGAATTTAATTTCTAATCTTCTTCTAAATGTGCTGAAATGCAATGGCACTCGGTATCATATCCCATTAACATTTGAAGGGAAACGGTTTCTTAGTTTCTCTATACAGGAATGTGTTCTGGTATTGAAAGGTAAATGGGGTCAAGTTTCTGTTTTTTAATATACCTAATATATTGATTCATATAATTCCCCTCTTGTTAAAGAAAGACTTTCTCTTAGATTTTGATCTGCTTTACTCTACAGGGCTACGGATGTAAGCTGGATTGTTAATGAGATCACTGAAGAGGAAGTGCCATCCTGCTCTTTGAGACATATCGTAAAGCAGGAAGACAGTCTGAAAACAAATTTTAGCTTCTCAGTGCCTGTCCTGCAGTGGCGTGACTCTTATATTTACTCACATTGGCAAACGCTCCAGAGTGAACCGCTGCCCTACGGCTGGAAGGACCAGCCTTTCCATGGTAAACCCATCCTATAGCGATAGTGCCACAAACAAGGAAACAAAACAAAAGCATACAAGTTCTCAAAGCATCTTTGTTTTCCAGAAATTGGCAAGACTCTTTCATTGCTTTCACATCCTGGCAACAGTCGTCTGTTTGAGCGGAAAACGCCGGATGAATGTGTGCGTTGTGCCGTGGTGGGTAACGGAGGTATCCTCAAAGGATCCGGGCAGGGGAAGGTCATAGACAGTCACGATTATGTTTTCAGGTTTGTGCGTTCTAGTGCTGCATTGAGGTGCTACTGGAGAGATCCGCAACAGGAGGTAACGCACTACACGAGTTGACAACAACTCTGTCACCCGACGATTCTATCTCGTCTACAAACCACGTTTTGTCACGAAAAATGACGCGATGAAACGAACCGGAAAAGACGCGAAACAGCACGCGTGCCAATACCCAGCGAAGAAGACGAAGAACACAACACGCTAATATGGACGTCAGACAGAAACTAGCGCTGCAAACTGTTTGCGCGATGATTTGCTCTGAGAAAAAAAATGCAAAAAAAGAAAAAATAAGATTTACCCGGTGACCTCAACCCATGCATTGCTCTGATTGGCTGTAGCTCATGACATCACTGAGGTTAAGTCGTGCGACTGCTCTGGATATCTAGCATGTTAAGCTCGCCGAGTCAGGGTGTTCTCGCATGCAAATCGCGGGGGATTAGCGGGTGATGAACGCTCACCAATCTGTTAGTATGAATGAAAGAGCCAACAACGCGTCTCCGAGCCCAGAAAAATATCTAGCATGCTAGATATCCAGAGCTGTCGGGCGACTTAAACTCAGTGAGGTCATAACCTCCAGCCAATCAGAGCAAGGCATGCGTTGAGGTCACCGGGTAAATCTTAAATTTTAGATTTTTTTTTTCTCAGAGCAAATCATCCCGCAAACAGTTTGCAGCGCTAGTTTCTGTCTGACGTCCATATTAGCGTGTTGTGTTCTTCTCTTCTTCGCTGGGTATTGGCGCACGTGCTGTTTCGTGTCATTTCCGGTTCGTTTCATCGCGTCATTTTTCGTGACAAAACGTGGTTTGAAGACAAGATAGAATCGTCGGGTGACGAGTTGTTGTCAACTCGTGTAGTGCGTTACCTCCTAATGTGTTGTGTGGTGTGAACAGCTAAACAACTTGAACACTGATTTCACAGAGAGCAAGTCATGTAGTGTGAACCGCACAGTTCAGCCCGACGTTTTAAAATCATGTACTGTGAACTAGGCTTTAGATATTTTTTCTGGGCTCGGCGACGCGTCTTTGATGCGTTGTTGGCTCTTTAAAGGGTTAGTTCACCCAAAAATGAAAATTAAGTCATTAATTACTCACCCCCATGCTGTACCAACCCCGTAAGACCTTCGTTCATCTCCGGAACACAAATAAAGATATTTTTGATTGAATCTGAGAGCTGGATCAGTCCTACATAGACTGCCTAAGGGACTGGCTCTTGACGGCCCATAAAGTTATTAAAGAAAAGGTTTAAATATTCCATGTGCCTACAGTGGCTCAACTATAAGTTTATCAAGCGACGAGACTACTTTTTACTTTAAAAAAAAAACATAAATAACGACTTTATTCCACTATTCTATTACTTCCTTATGGGCGCATGCGCGAGAACTGAGACGAGGACGTTCTCATTCGTCTACTTCTTGTTACCGGCTGCTCACCGCTTAGGAGTTTTACCGCCCCCTACCGTATAAGATGATGTGCTGATATAGCTGGAAGCGCAAAACGTTCTGTTTACAAGCAGAGGAAGAAGCGCTCTACATACGCGTTTCAATTAGCGTATTTTCTGCACTATAAGGCGCACTTAAAAGCCTTTAATCTTCTCAAATACGACAGTGCTGTGCGCCTTACAATCCGGAGCGCCTTATGTATGGATCATCATTTTATACGGTAGGTGGCGGTAAAACTCCTAAGCGGTGAGCAGCCGGTTACAAGAAGTAGTCGAAGAAGAACGTCCTCGTCTCAGTTCTCGCGCATGCGTTCTGGAAATCTCTTCAATTCTCGTCTCAAGGCCCATAAGGAAGTAATGGAATAGTCGAATAAAGTCGTTATTTACGTTTTTTTTTTCGCACAAAAAGTAGTCTCGTCGCTTGATAAACATATAGTTGAGCCACTGTAGGCACATGGAATATTTAAACCTTTTCTTTAATGACTTTATGGGCCGTCAAGAGCCAGTCCCTTAGGCAGTCTATCTAGGACTGATCCAGCTCTCAGATTCAATCAAAAATATCTTTATTTGTGTTCCGAAGATGAACGAAGGTCTTACGGGGTTGGAACAGCATGGGGGTGAGTAATTAATGACTTAATTTTCATTTTTGGGTGAACTAACCCTTTAATACTAACAGATTGGCGAGCGTTCATCGTCCGCTAATCCCCCGTGTTTTGCACGCGATAACACCCTGACCTGTCGGCGAGCTCAACGACTTGCAAATCGGGCTTAAAATCATGTAGTATGAACTAGGCTTTAGTTGGATGTTTCTGTTCCTGGATTTGAAATAGTTTCCTGAGAGTTTTTGCTACAATTTTAGCCTGGTTAAAACCAGACCATTCTCGGTTGTAACTGAGTTATGGTCTGGCAAAGCGTCATAGACAAATCATTTCCAGAGGGGCGTCAGCAACAGACATCGCGGATAGACCTAAAACCAATCAGAGCGATTAAGTAAATGACGTATGCAGAGCGGCGGAGAAACTCTGAGTGTTGTTCTTTGCTCAGTTTTTAACAAAAAGGAAACGTTCAAATCGCTTAAAACAGACGCGATAGCTGATTCGAACGAGTGATGTTCAACGGCGGCGTCCATCTTTGAAATGTAGGCTACAAAATCTGCTTCACAATCCCAGCCTTGTCGTCATCGTGTAAAGCCCGCGCCAACGTTTCGGATTGGTGCCGCGATTTCGACGGATTGGAAATGGGCTTGAATGAGCTCTCTGCCAGACTAACTTTCAGAGCAAATTTAAATTTGCCGGAATTTGTCTGGGTTTTCCCAGGCTACTACAATTTTCGCGTTTTGAAAATAAACACAGCACGCGAGTAGATCCAGCTTTATTTCGGCGTCCTGCCTTTCAGCCAGCCGTGACCGTATCCTTCTCACTTTAAATACTTTATTCAGTTAAAGAATCATTTTTGCAATTTTATATTATTTATTTGAAATAATTAACAGAGCTGTTTTGTGTCCATCCTTGTACTTTTCAAATGGTCGAGATTGAATTGGGATTTAGAAAGTGATTAGTAATGCAATACTTTATATTGAGAGAATAATTACAGTAATCGAATTACACTGTTCAAGATTTAATTAGTAGCTAGTAATTAATTACTTTTCTTAGAGTAACTTACCCAACACTGACATCATATAAGTAGCCCAATAAAACTATTTTTATTTGAGTAGGTCATCTCATGGGGGTGGACATGTCGAGATCACATGACCAACCACATCATCTCTGAAATACACCAATCATGACAAACAGTGAATAGAGCCTTTCCATAATGGCACCAGTATAGATATATTTAAATCAATTTTATTAAAATATGCCATTTTATATTTTATTTTATTTTATTAAAGTACTATTTATCCTTATTAACATATCATCTAACATTTCCTTGCTAGAATGCATTGTGAATAATGTCCATATGTTGGATTATTCAGATCTCTGTAGCTATAAAAAAGTGTAAAAATTAGTTATTTTTAATTTAGTTTAAAATTTTATTAAACATGAATAAAAAGAGTAAAATAAGTAAATGAGTGAATAAATTAATAAATACATAGTACAGTACTATATTGGGTGGAAACAAATATAATGTAACCTTCCAAATAATATTTTGACATAATTATGATTTTTTTTTTTTTTTTTTACAGTACAAATTGGGTCTAGAAACTTAATGCTTAGAAACAGAAACTTAATACATTTTAGGATGAGGGTCCCTCACAGGAAAATGATCATATTTATGTGTCTGTGGCATCTAAAAGATTTTTTTTTTTTTTTAAACCCTGGTCAAACATAGCTACACTAAACCAATTATTAAAACAAAATATCTTGAAATATTATCAAATATTAGAAATCTGATTTAAAAAAAAAAACATTCACAGCATGGGCAAACTCTAAATATCTGGGGCATTTATTTTGTTGTCAATTTGTTTTCTTTAGATTAGTTGGATTATACTGCCATGATAGCGCAATGATACTAATAATAATTGTAATTAATATTTTTTAGAGTTAATGGGGCAGTCATCAAAGGTTTTGAAGACGATGTTGGGACAAAGACGTCTTTCTACGGCTTCACCACCAACTCCCTCAAGAACTCCATTATGGCGTATTACGAAGACGGGTTCGACCAGGTGCCACGTGACCCGGTAAAAGACCTTCTCGTTTGCTATTTAATAAGAATTATAATGCGACAAGTTGTTTTGCTGGTTTGCTGATTAATTGCAGTGCGAAATAAATGACTAATGTCTTAGACGTTATCACCACAGGGCATTGGATATATTTTTATACCTGCGGAAACACGAGACTATACGATGTTGTCAGCTGCCATCCAGGGTGTGTCTGTACCCTCCGGACCTGATAAAGGTGTAAGGTGGGTGTGACAATAATATTCATACACGTTGCTATTTGACGTCTTTTTTAATGTTAGCAGGAACTCTGCAGCGCACAAAATAAGCAGCAGGTGGTGCTCTACTCCTACAATTTGGGCTGAGCCGAATTCACAATGTAACTGGCTCAGATGACACACAATATGATTAAAAGTCTTTGCAAAACGTGCTCAGATCAGAAATTCAAGGTAGTTTTGAAAATAGAAAATGCAATGATGAGGTGTATATTTAAGTGTTTTGTCCAAATAATTCTTTTGTTCAAGATGACAGATAGGCTATTAAAATAATTAGTAATATGTAAAAGATGACAAATGCAAGGGTTGGGGAAATGTTTTCATATTATTATTATTATTATTATTATTATTATTACAACACATTCATATTTTTTCAGAATGTTGTCTTGCAATGTGTTAAATCATTTTAAACTGTGGTAGAACATGGTAAATCATACTAGAAAGTGATAAATCATATTGGAACATGATAAATCATGGTAAATCATGCTAGAACGTGGTAAATCATATTGGAACTTGATAAATCATGCAATTTAACATGGTAAATCAATGTAAACTATGGTAAATCATGCTAGATTGATGGTAAATCATACTGGAACATGGTAAATCATGAAAAAGAAAAATAACCCTGAAATGTGATAAATTATGGTAAATCATGCTAAAACATGGTCTATTCCATCAATGATCTCAGTGGTTAAATGCTTGCTACCAGTGTTGTAGTACTCGAGACTCGGACTCGTCTCGGACTCGGTCTCGAGACCATATTTTAATGGTCTTGGTCTTGTCATGGACTCGTGTCCATTTGGACTCGGAATTGACTCGTACTCGAACATTTTTTTTTTAGGACTCGGACTTATTCCCGAGTCCACTCGAGTTCAATTCAAAATATTTTTCATGATTATTAATGTATGTTAATAAAATATTTCTTTAAATTGATTGACACGCCCAGTGATTGGTGATTTTCTAGTGCGCAACTGCGCATGACAAATTGTAATAAAATTACTTTAAACACCACCTACTATGTGGCCGTTTTACCCTAAACTGGTCATATTTTTTAAACTCTAAGTAAATTCAGTAAAAAAAAAAGGATTTCTCTAAGTAAATAAAAGTAAATTAGGTAATCAACCCTCACTGGTCTCGGTCTCGACTCGGACTCGACCGTCTCTGATCTCGGACTCGACTCGGACTCGACTCTCTATGGAGTCGGTCTTGACTCGGACTTGACTCTCTCTGGTCTCGGTGTCGACTCGGACTCGAGTGAGGTGGTCTCGACTACAACACTGCTTGCTACATAAAACTTAATGTCAAATTTGATGCTTTTGTGCTTAAAGGCCTTAAATGCCTTAACTGCTTGAACCCCGATAAATGCTGCTTGCAGCTTTAATTATTATTATTATTATAACAGTAGTAACAGTAACAGTAACCCTCTCTTTTAGTTCATGAATCTGAGTTGAATTGGCCACATACCCAATATGGGATTATCTACACAGCCGCTCCAAGATTCACTTCAGCAGCATTTCAGCTGGATTTGAGAAAAAACTATCGTCATATCATAAAAACACACAGAGACAAAGGTCTACATGGCAACCCGTCAAAATAAAAGGTTGGTTTAACCTTTGAAGAAAGTTTTGCTTAAATCATCACATTTTAAATCATTGGTTGTTAATGTAATTAAACCATTAAAATTGAATCAAGAAAACAATTTTTTTTTTTAAACAAAGTGCCTAAATTTAATTAATCTTTATATTTTAATAGATGATTGTTAAATTTTTGGCTATAAGTTTCGTGTTTTTTAATGAATTAGACATGCAAAATTAATTTATTAAAATGGGAGTCAATATATATATATACAAAAAATAAATCATAAGGCCAGATTTAGGTGCATTACTACCACATTCTGTTCCGGACGCGGGCATCGATCACGTACCAATCGCAATCCTTGGCTGACACATGAGACATAAAGATGCACACTCTCTCGACACCTTTTGTTATAGTTCTATATAGTTACATGGTTTTATATAGTTATGTTAGTTTTTTTATAATTATGTTTTTTTTCCAATCTGGTTTGGAACAGTTTATGAATAAACAATTGAACTGATAAATTATGCCTGCCTATCTGTTTGACTGACATGATGATAAAAATGATTAAAAAAATGATAAAAAATGAATAATAATAAAAAAAAAATAGCTTAGATGTAGTAAGCTACTTTTGCCATATTGCTGTAGCTTAGCTTGCTACATTTCCCAGGAAGGCAGCTTCAGTGTAGTGAAGCTGAATTTAATGTAGAGTAACTGCTAGCTCCAACACTGCTTAAAACATATACATTTTTTTAAAAACTCATCTTTGATCACCAAAATTACATATTTAAACATTTTCCCCTTCATGCCAAAACAACTCTACACTCTTGCCTCATTTAGTATGTACGGTTTTATGAATATTCAAATGAGCCCCGCCTCCACCGTGATTTCAAACCGTGTTTTTGAGACTGTCTTTGGTTCACTGCAGTTTTAAGCAGAAAATACTCAGCAATGCTGTCGACTTATGAATTTACACATGGTGTGTCTTAAAGCATATTAAAAACACCACATAAACAACATTAAAAGATGGATTTTCACCACAGGGGGACTTTATGTAGTATTTATTACTGAACGAACCACAGGGTTTTTTACAGAATGTGTAAGATGGCAGTTACTTATAATGAAAATTCATACCCCAAATTTAGAAAAAACTTTTAATATATACAATTTAATTTACTTTTGTTTTTGAAATGAAATAAATGGCCAAATGTGCATGAATTCACCCTATATGATTGTTCCTATTTAAAATAGTCTATTTTTGCATGACAATACCTTTATAGGTCATTCATACAGATCAATAGAAATGTCATACATCTCTAAAAAAAAAAATCAGTTTTTATTTTGCTTCCATTTAAACTACTATTTTGCATTGTTTTTGCTTTACTTAAATATCACTGAATTGTAATTCTAGAAGGCATTCTACCGCTTCTAGAGTTTGAATTGCTATTTGAACATTTCATTAACTTCAGTTTATTTGGTTAATGAAACAGGGCCTTGGATATTTTTGGATATAATCCTGAAATACATCAGTTCAAGATGATCCATCCATCCTTCGTTCATTATGTGACTCAGAGGTGCAAGACACATTCGCCAATACACTCATTATTGTCACTTTTTTTCTCTCTCTCCCTCAATGTAATGCCATTTGTATTTTTGATGGACAGGTTTCTGAAATCCCCTCAGCTGGATGAATTCAGGGATATTTACATGCCCAGCACGGGTGCTCTAATACTCCTGACTGCTTTACACACATGTGACCAGGTCAATCTCCAAACTTCAACAGCATTTGACATTCTTATTTAAAGTCTATTGCTGCAGGTGTTGCTAAATAAATGTTGTGGATGCTGACTTCTCTCTCAGGTCTCTGCATATGGCTTCATCACAGACAATTACTTGAACTACTCAGACCATTACTATGACAAGGTCATGAAGCCTCTGATCTTCTATGCCAACCATGACATGAGGATGGAGGGACGTCTGTGGAAACAGCTGCACTCTCATAAGGTCTTGTGGCTCTATCAGAGACAAGAAACAAGAAAATGATGTCCCTTCAGTGAATCTTTGGACATGGGAGGAAAAAATGAAATCGCCAAAGAAGTATTTTGGATTAATCTGTTAAAAATGTCAGATTAATTCAAAGATCTGATGCTGTTTTGTTGCGCCATGCTTTTCAGGCAACATTTACAGGTAAGGCAACATCACTGAGAAGGAATTCCAGTCTGGTTTCCCATCACAAAACCAGCACAGAGACTGTATTCATTTGAATACTGCTGGTTCTGGCAGTTTAGATCATATACAGAAGAAATGGGTTCCTGTGAGAACATAGGAAACTATAAATGGACCTCTATGATGTGGCATCCCCCAGGGTTCAGTCCTTGGACCTCTCCACTTCAGTCTGTATAATGTGTACATTTATATTGTCATGCCAAAAATGTATTAGACTAATCGTTCTTCATTGGTACTGTATAGCATTCATGAGGATAGATACAGATAAAGAAACAAAATATGTCTCCAAAAGACAAAACCATCCTGAAATTTGACAAGACACCCACTTTTTTTTGCTGCCAAATGACTGAAGCTTGTCAATATCCACCTTTTTCTGCTCTAAACAATGCGCGCTGCCATGACGACGATGCCGGTAGTCAACTTCCGGTTCGAGTCTGGTCTATTTTTTTGCCATGTGTTTTAGATTGTGTCATCCCCACATCGCTAAACTAAATCGAAAAAAACATTCATCAAATGTGATCTGATCACGTTATTTTTTTTTATTAAATCACAGATAAAAACAAAATGAACGTTTTTCTTTGCTTCATAACTTCCAACCCAGATAGCAAACTGACATTAAATCAACCTGGAAACATCGAAACAACGTTGATCTGACATTGTTTTGCTCATCGAATTAACGTTGAACCAACGTCAGACGCGTCATTCTTTTAAAACTAACGGAAAATCAACTTGAAATCAACGCGTTGTTTCAACGTTATGAAAGCAAACCAATTTTCGATTTTCATTTAGCTTTGAAGAATGCCGCGTCTGACGTTGGTTCAACGTTAATTCGATGAGCAAAATCAACGTTGTTTCGATGTCATGAGAGACGTCGTTTCCACGTTGATTCAATGTCAGTTTGCTGTCTGGGAATTAAAGGACAGCTGATGCACGATCTCCAGCAAACATCCGACAGTCTCTCACCCCGACTGCTGCAGAATAACAGTTCTATAAGGTTAGGCTGGTTAGCCCTTTGACTCCTGCTACCTCTGCTTTCAAAGATACTAGTCTATATTTCTCACTCAGGCCTGTGAGTTTAGGCATAATAACGTTACGTTTCATTCGTGAGACCAAAGTCAGTTTGCGCGCTGTCGCTCCGTCATGATCATCTGTTTACTAGCCTATATACTTCTTATTTTTTAAAACCAGGCAATTGGTTGATGAAACATTGATTGAAATTAAGATACAAATAGTGAAAATAGGACAGCAGGAAGTAGAAAACCGTCCAGTCAGAAAAAGGTGGATACTGATTTCTGAAGGGTCATGTGACACCCAAGACTGAAGTAAGGTTGCTGAATAAATTACATTTTAAAATATATTCAAATAAAATAAATTCTACACATTTCGCAATATTATTACTCTTGTTTTTAATCAAATAAATGCAGATATTTTGCAGATTTCTTTCAAAGACAATAAAACAATTCCAAACTTCACAACAAAGGGCTCTCAAATCCTTGTTCTCTCACTCAAATCTCGGCACATTATTGTTTCCAAAAATATACTTTGCTTTGTAAAGTGAATCTGTTCATTTATCTTACTCTATAAAAAAAGGTGCTGGTTTCTAGCTTGTGATCACTGTGATAGTGACATTAACTGCTTTATTTAAACATGCCCCAGGTGTGCAACATCTGTTTGTGGGATATCCGGAAGGTGATAGCAACCCCTGATCCTTTGATCACCCTTGATCGCCCTTATCTCTGTGGGAGCAGGTGAAGCGACGCAGAACCACAAGCCTTGCTCTTCAGTTTTCACCTGGTTCTCCACAGCATACGGTCTCATTCAGACACTTGTCAGAGCCAAATTCACTGTCCTGTTCCAGATGACTTCATTTAGGAGGGGACAGGAAGCACTTTGATCTGTGACTGAAAAACGAGACTTCTAGATCTCAATGCATGCACCATCAAGTTTAAGCACATAAACGAGTCCAAAGAGGGTTAAATTGTTCAGACACTTTCATGATTGTGTGTCTTCATATACTTTGAGTTCTATTCATTTTAAGTTGCTGCACAACAACATGCGACAAATGAATGCAGATTTGGGGGGTGAATATTATCTCACGTCTTTCTCCTAGAGACGGATATTTTTCACACACAAATTTTAAATCTTGACTTCCTTAGTATTTTTTTTCTTGGAAGCTATAGTGGGGTCCATCATTTTGTTCCCCGTATTCCCCAAAATATCTTTATTTCTGTTCAGCAGAAGAAACAAACAACTTAATGATATAGCTTAACAGAATTAACATTTTAGGGTGAACTATCCCTTTGAAGAGGAGCGCATGGAGACTTTTGATTAGGTCTTGCTTCTTATAAAGAGAGTTTTGAGTTTGATTTCTCTTAAAATGTAATGGGACAAAGAAAAAGTAAAGCTTGTTATGGATTCATGCATCAAATCCCTTGTGCAACACCCTTCTGGAAATGGAGAAGAGCAGAACATGGCTCAGATCGCCATTGACTTGCCTCTAACCTTACTCACATTTACCAGGATATCAAAGTCTGAACTTCAACTTCAAGATCTCAATATGTAGTGTTGTGGAAAGTTACATTTAAAGGAACTAAACGCAAGTCTCTGAGTTTTTGCAGAACTACGCCCCCTCTGGCGACAAGCGAAACTGCAACCAGAGCTGTGCGCGTTCATGGAGGAACACACACACATACGCACGTTTGCACGAGCTGTTCATAACTAAGGAGCATCAGCCGCACACTGTGCGGCACACATCTTTTGTTACAGTCATAATGAGGTAATACAGTAATAAATCTGCAAGTCATTTAAAATATATGAAAGGAAAGGCATTCGAGTAAATTACACACTTGTGTGAGAGGGGGAAACGGGGGTAGTAGAAAACTTCGGTTTTTGTTTCCATCTATCTCCCTGTGCTTACTGTATCCACTTATGATTGAATTATTATGGAAACACGTTCAGTTATCACTTTGTATAGGCTATGACCCGTTTGAGCCCTAGAGCCGACCGGAGATCTCTCCGTTTGTTGAAAGCTTCCCGATGTTGACTCTCGTCTTATTCCGACGCATGGCACTGGACAGACAGAAGTTTTATTTTCTGTCTCACGTGGAGTTTGCGTTGGGGTTTGTAATGAGCTACAAGCCGGTCTCTTTCCGCGCCATATACAGATTTAATGAAGTGCACGTCACCGAAAGCAACAGATATGAGCTGGATTTTATTAATCATCGGCTAATTTCAAAATCAGCAAAGACAGCAATAGGAGAGATCGGCAACAGGCCTGGTAAGATCATTTCATTTCTTTACTTTTAATGAAGATGGTAGTGTTAAGCGTCTGCGACTTACTTTCACTAATTCACTTTGATTTGCGATAGATTGCGGCGCTTGATGAAGGGGCTCAGCTCAGCTGCTCAGGTGATGCGCGTCGTCATATATGACTAAAATATCATGACATATAGCTTGGTTTCAACAACCAGATGCATTTACACTTGTCCAGTTTCGTCTGGAATACGGCACAGACCACGTCCTCAAGTGGTTTGAGCGATCGAATTCAAATCCGTCTCGAATGCGTTTCGGAGGGCATTTACACCCTGGTCTTTTCACGATCGAATAGCTATCCGATCACAGAAAACACATGAAGTGACCAGGTGTAAACAGCCCCTTTGAATCCATCGTCTACTTTTGTGGAAAGCTGACTAGAGTTGTGTCGCTCGAGTTGTCTTCTCTGATACGGAGAACGGCGGCGAATAGCTACACGAACCTGCCAGACATAGCCAGGCGAGCGTGAACGAGCATGACGTCACGCCCAGTCTCAGATTCGAGCCCGAATCCCTCTTATATATTTCACTGTACAGGGTTATAGAGGCGATCGCAGTGATCAAAGAAGGGCTCATTCAGCCCATCAGGCGATTGTTTAAGCATGTATGGGTTAGAAAACGGCTATTTTTAACATGAAAAGTTGCGCAATGCACCTTTAAAGGGCTAGTAAAAGGCCCTTTCACAAGATGTAAAATAAGTCTTTGATGTTTTGATGTCCCTATAGTGTGTGTATGTGAATTTTCAGCTCAAAATACCCCACAGATAATTTTGTAAAGCATGTTAAAATTGTTTTTGTGGGTGAGCAAAAACGCACTTTTTTTGTGTCTGTCCCTTTAAATGAAATGAGCTGCTGCTCCCGACACTGAGGGCGGTGCTTCAATAACTGTGTGTGTGTGAGAGCAGCTTCATATGGAAGCTTGTTTTCGCCACAGAATGAAAAATAAAAAAGTTAATTGCGACTTTTTATCTTACAATTCTGACTTTTTTTCTCACAATTGCGAGATATAAAGTCAGAATTGCGTGTTATAAAGTCAGAATTGATTGATGTAAAGTCAGAATTATGAAATCTAAAGTCAGAATTGCGAGATATAAACTCAGAATTGATTTATATAAAGTAAGAATTGCTTGATATAAAGTCAGAATTGGTTGATATAAAGTCACAATTGCGAGTTATAAAGAATTGCGAGATATAAACTCAGAATTGATTTATATAAAGTCAGAATTGCGAGATATAAAGTCAGAATTGATTGATATTAATTCGCAATTGCGTGTTATAAAGAATTGTGAGATATAAAGTCAGAATTGTAAGATATAAAGTCAGAATTGATTGATATCGTCACAATTGCGTGATATAAAGTCAGAATTGTGAGATATAGTCGCAATTCCGTGTTGTAAAGTCAAAATTGCGAGATATAAAGTCAGAATTGTGAGATAAAAAGTCAGAATTGTGAGATATAGTCCCAATTTCGTGATATAAAGTCAGAATTGCGAGGTATAAAGTCAAAATTGTGTGATTTAAAGTCAGAATTGTGAGATATAAACTCACAATTATGTGTTATGAAGTCAGAACTGCGAGATGTAAATGCAGAATTCTGTCTCAATTCTGTCTTTTTTTCTCGCAATTGCAACTTCATTTCTCTGAATTGCGATTTTATTTCTCCGAATTCTGCCTTCATATCTCGCAATTGTGAGATAAAAAGTCGCAATTATTTATTTATTTATTTTTTATTCAGTGGCGGAAACAAGCTTCCATAGCTTCGATTACCTCACACAGACTCAAACTGACATTTTTAAAAAAAAAAATAGCCTTTTATTTTCAAACCGGAGTCAGACAAAGATGGAAAGGCTCAAGAAGTGACAACATGTAGAAGCAACAGGAAATTTCTGAATGGTTAGTCGATTCATTTATGTGACTTATGTGTAGTTATCTTCTAGATTAGAATATATTCTGTCATGATAATCTATAAATCTTATTCTCTGGGGCGGGGTTTATGTAAATTTTAGAGTTGGTGATGTCACTAACCCGGGAGGAATGTCCTGTAGTCCCTACCAGCCGTTTGTTAAAGTCCTTAAACTATTTCTTTAAAAGCAAATATCTTCCTTTGCTTTGATCTTTAAGCGTTGTAACTTTGCAGATGCTATTTATGCTCAAACAGCAACATTACACACTAACTAAAGTTCTAACTAAAATCATAATCAACCAGCCCAGTAACGCATTACAATATTGTGTTAAAAAAAGTAACTAACTGCATTACTTTTTATGGAAATTAATGCGTAACGTTAGGCTACTTTTTTTTACATTACTTTTCCTCATCGAAGGTGCTGGCTAGCTTATATTTTTAATAACAAAAACAACAAAAGTCATTTTTCCCGCAAATGTAAAGGCCTTTTGCAAAAGTGAAATGAATAAGCCTCAGGCTGAAAATGCAAATTCACACTTGTACAATAGAGGGCGCCGCTCAAACAAACCTTTCAACTGTTCTGCTGAAAAAAGTTCAACACAGTAAAACAAAAAAAGAAAAGAACCATGTGATGTTCATCTAAAGTCATTTTTGCTTATTAATATAGTTGAATTGGATCATCGAAGGTCAGCAGCAAATACATTGTATATAGTGAGATTAAATACAAAAAGCATGTGTAATTTAGCATGTTGCATAATATTCTGAGTTTGCATTTTATTGTTTTTATTCATTTTAAAAAATAAGAAATGTTTTTGTCCAAGTGAGATGAATAAATGTCTCCTCATATTTAGTCTAGAGCTACAATAACGTCATGTTTATGATCAAAACTTGGGGAAACAAACTATCTCAGATATTTTGCTGTAAATTTAAAAGTAATGTGTTACTTTGCTAGTTACTTGAAAAAGTAATCTGATTACATAACACAGGTTACTAATGCGTTAACCCCAACACCAACACAAGCTAACGAGGGGCTAACTTTCCACACATGCTAGCTTGCTGAAACTTAGTGTATTTACTAGTTGCCATATTAATATAGAGAAAAAATGTGGCAAAATTAAGAAATCTTTTGGAAAATATCACTCAATATTTATTTAGCATAAGTACATTTCTTACTTGTAAGTTAATTTTTCATCTCTGTTTTTTGTGTTTATTTAAAATTAGACAAATCTGATATTGTTTTAATCGTATATCTGTTATTTAACTGTTGAGAACTATTCTATTCTATACTTTTATGAATTCTATTGAATTTAGAAATCATGAGAAGAAGGGTGAATAAAGACTGAGTCAATGTTCAGATATGATTATTATGTTTTGAAATGCTGTATAGCTGTGTTTTGAGGTGTGTTTGTTGTCAAACTCAAAAAGTAGTTTATTTTTATTTATTAAAAATGCAATGAAAAAGTTAATAATTGTATTTTATTGGCAAAATATTTTAGTTTGTCTCTAATTTTTTTATTTTTTATTATTAGATCAGATATGGTGATGTTACAATGGGACACATTGTCACATTTCACTTTCATTCTTTCAAGGTAAATCAAGATTATAGCCTATACACTGTATTAATGAAACAACGCCACATAATCATACTAGACATGTGTGAAATTAATGTGGGAAAAAAATAAATACTCTGAACCCCAAGGGGATTTACACAAACTGATGCCCCACTTTCCCCACTATTTTGCATCAAATTTCCCCAAAACCAAATGAATCTGATGATGAGCTGATTCTCTCCACACTAATTTCATAGCTTTATAGTTCTGTACAATGAACAAATAGCTATATTGAGTTATAGGTAACACTTTACAATAAGGTTTTTAGTTAAACACTGGACTGGTTAATGTATTAACTAACTAACATGAGCTAACAATGAGCAATAGGCTTCATTTGTAATTATTAATCTTTGTTAATGATAGTAAAAATACAGCTGTTCATTTTGTTCATGTTAGCTTACATTGCATGTTAACAAATTTGATTTTAATAATGTTTAAATTAATATTAACTAAGAGTAATAAATCATATTGAAGTTATTAGTTTATGTTAGCAAAGGTAGTTAACTAATGTTAGGATTGTAAGTATTACTGAGTTATATCTAAATAATGAAGAGGGAGAAGATCGAAGCTCCGGTGAGTGTCGGCGGATGGGTCCCAGAGGGCGGCAGAGCGGCACAGCTGATGCCCCGGAGCGCGTCGTGTCGGGCGGCAGGGCAGCGCTGCTCCCTCCCCCTGGAGGAGGGCCGATCCCCCGCACTCGAGCTGCTCTGACTGCCTCTCTCACACTCACAGTGCTGGAGGTCTCCAAACACGCACATGCAAATCCATGCAGGCGTTCAGTTTGGGAGAAAAAAACTGGAGAGAAAATATCCCGAGAGCGCGATTAGCAGTAGTCGAGGTCGTTCACACTTCTAGCGTGTTTAGAGTTGACTAAAGGTGACTTTGAGTTAGTTGTTGTTGCTGAAGAAGTGTCTGGACTGGAGCGAGTGAACGAGAACCCGCTGTTATGAACTCTTTACACTAATGTAAAGGTAAGTGTGTTTATCATAATTGACGGGGAAGTTTTGTTTGTGCTGAATATTGGGGTGAAGTCTTACAATGAGGTTTAAAGCAGTAGCTATTTTTGTTAGTTTGTTTTTAAATCGATAGTTGTCGCGCTACTTGATGTGATTTCACCGAATATCGTTTCACTTTTGTGTTTTCTCGAACTAAACCACCGTACTAACTAGTTCCCGCGAGAATACATTGTGTGTATTTTTTTGTTGTTATTGTAAAGTAGTGAAATTTATGAAGCTTTATGGTTATGTATTTCTTTCATTACAGCGGCAGCTAATACCAATCACCTTTCAGTTCAGCTGTGTTATTTTGGCGGACACTAATGTTAAAGTGTGCTATTAGATGTATTTTATTCCTACCTTAACTTTAACTAGCGCCTGCTATTGCATGTTTTATGGTTGTATGGTGGTGTTATGAAGAAAAGTGTTATGTCATTGTTTGTTTATTTTGGCACTCATGTGATATCTGTCCTCCTCAGAGACTTATGGATTGTGTAGTGAACATCTAGGCTGGTAACCAAAAGCATAACCCCTCAATCCTTCATCAACCATTCAGAGATATCTGTTCACAATTGGGCTGTGTTAAAATAACAGTATGACATTTTCACGTTATGATAATAGTTAGTATATCAATCAGCTGCAGCTTTACTATCAATAGCAGACTTGAAACCATCTACTTTGTTTTGTTTATTCACATTTCTATAATCAAAAACATGTCTAATCAGTTGAATATGGATTTGATTAACAACTTGTTTTAATTAATCATGTATTCACTTTTTTAATAGTTATAAGAGTCCTATGAAATCAAAAAATATTTATTATTCAATACAAACATATTATAAATAAAGGTTAAAATCAGATCATTAATGCGTAACTAATAATTTAATTTAATTTTAAAATGTAATCAAATTAAAATTAAACAACTTTTAAGTGCTGCACAATTATAGACAAAATTTTTTAGTAAAACAATAATTTGTATTATTATGTATTGTATTATTATTATCATTTTGAGAAGTAGGCTACATTCTATTGTACAATAGGAGGCTAATATTTCTGTCATAATTTCTTCAAGTTAAACCAAACTTTTCTTTTACGGGTTGTAGTGAAGACCTTCGAGTTTCGGGGTGTGTTTGACATTGTTTTTTCTTTAAATAAAATGCTGAGATGCTCCTCAAGCCCAGCTCATTCACGCAGAACAAGCAGATTATATGTTTATTTTTGTGTTTTAATATTCACAAACTATGTCGCGATTTGATTTATTATGCAGCTCTACTTTCAATTTGCACATTTTACATGACAATCCACTGTTATTACCAACATTTCAGTATAGAGTGCCTGAAATTTTGATGTTTGTAGGCCAAAACGCGGAAGTGAGTTAGCATTTTAGCACTACGGTTCCCTCGCTCTAAAGTCTGGGTTTTTTTAACGGGTTTTTGCTAAATCGCCTGAAATAAGGTCTGTGGTGAACAAAGCCTCTAAATATTTTCACGTCTTGATCTATGACTCAGAACACACAGTTATAACCTGCTTGTGTTTTTTTTGAACGTTATTGTTAAAAAAAACTTTATATAGGCTTCAAAATGTATACATTTTGGACTTATAAAGATTATCTTGAAAGACAAAATGTGTAAGGGTCACCAATCTTTGTTGAACACAGATCTTATTTTTTTGCGATTTTCCAAAAGTCTATGGGGAAAATGCGTAGCTTTTCAATCGAGGGAACCCATGCGCCGCTAACTTCCGAGTTGTCCTACAAAGCGACGTCATCACTTAGGCAATCTATAGAAGTTTAAATTAATCATACGTATGGTGCTCGGCAGTGGTCAAAACGGATTTTAACAGGACTATTGTTTATCGTTTTTAAGAACCGATATTGATTTTTAAATTCCAATGAATGATTGTTCTTTTAGGCTATGTTTACACGGAAACGATTCTGAAGAGAAAACGCAAAAGTGGCGTTGCGTTATCACTTTTCATTCTGCGTTTAGATGAGCGTTTTGGGTGGGAAATCCGCGTGCATATGGTGACGCAAAAGTGTGTGAAATTCGACGTAGTATGCACTCCAGGCAACTAGGTGGCGATGTGAAGCACTGCCACACAACAACACCAACTCCGCGTGCCTGCGTACAACCTTCACTGTCAAGCAGACTTTTGCGTTTTTACCCTTTACACGGGAACGCGGCGGTGGAGCGTTTTTAAGATTTCCACTCTGGAGGGTGGTTTCACTTTTTTGCGTTTTTAAGCCACAAAAACGCCGTCGCCGTGTAAACGAAAGGCACATCCGATAAAATATTTTTACGTTTTCACCCGCGAGCGTTCTCGTGTAAACAGGGCCTTATTCAATGCTTGTTTTCAGTTGGGGCTTGGCCAAAACTTCACTAAACATTATTTGTAGTGCACATACGATTAGATCTTTTAATCTAAAAAGCGCTAGTATTGTACAGTTGCGATTCAGTTCACAACACCTTCAGAAACTGCAAAAACACACCTGATGTGCATTCTTCAATCATAATTTTGTAGATTACATGTTCTTGCTGTATTTTTCTAGAAAGGGTAAAGTGAAAAGTGATCTGAACGCACCCGACGTCATACTTACGGCTTCCCAGGGCCATAAATACTGAGCCCCTGTTCAGGCAACCCATCATCACTTATTTCTTTGCATCTCTAAAATGAATACGATGGTTCATAAACGAGGGCCAGTTAGTGGGCTTGTCCAATCATTATTACTCTGTTAGTCATTTTCATTAGTCAAAGATTTTCAATCTACCTTCACGTTCACCTGTCCTGTTCCTCCTCTTTCTTTATTCGAACGGTGGAAAATGTTCGAAATTTCAATCAAAACGTCGTAAACCCATCATAACAGCACTCAAAAACTCACATTATCAGCGGTTTGGCAGTGGCGTGTGAAGAGTATTGGCCCTGAGGGCAACGATAGAGGACGTGATTACAGCTATGGCGAGTGGCAGCTTCGCTTGCTTCCTCCGAGAGCTCTGGGTGTGTAGAGATCGTTCAGGGTTATGCAATGGAGGAGTGATTATGAGACGGCCGTGTGGTGCTCATTTACTGCTCACGCTGTGACCCAGACACCGGGCGGCCTGACCACTGAGTGTGAAGCTGCGCTGCATATGGTTATCATTGTTTTCAGATTTACTGACCACACTTACCATTAAGCTTGTGCTTTTATACTTTTTTTTTTTGCTTTGTCAGCATGTTTGAGATGATATGCTATCAAGAGTTTTTTAGTACTACGAGTCTCAGCGTTTTTTAAATAGTGGTGTTAAGGGAATTACTACTACTACTGCTCCTCATACTTAGGGTTAGGCATGCAAATGCAGATACAAATGCTTTTTAAATGTGCAGGCGCATGTGTAAATCCAAAGTCTCACTGGCGATGGTTTAAATCCCATCTTCTTCTGTAGGGTGTCTGCGACACACAACGATTAAAACTGAAAGAAAGTTTTGGCTGCACCACATTTACAACCTGAACTTACTTTGCTTCGTGGATAAAAAGGTCAAGTAATGTTATATTTTAAGAGGCTTATTGATCTTGCCAAGTCTTTTCTGTGATACTATGAAACTTTTGATGGTTAACTTTTGAACTTTTAAAGACTTCAATCGTTTATAATTTTTTTCCCCTTCGTTATCCACCATGACGTTTGTTTTTTATTCTATGACCCCCAAAAAACATCAAAATAAATTGCATGAGTATCATGTCATTGACACAGACCAGACGGATATATTGGTAGGTAAAGTTAGCTTAAAGGTTTAGTTCACCCAAAAATGAAAACACAATCATTATGTAATAATAACTGTACGTTCACACCACCGCCGACTTGAGCTTCCAAAGCGGCCGGAAGTCATTAATTTTCAATGGAAGCTGGCTTTTCTCAGCTGCAAGGAGCGTCAAATCCATCGGCGTCACGTTTTGAGCATCAATCAGGAAGTTGAAAAGCTCAACTTTATGGTAATGAGGCGTGACGTGGTTCAGCGGCAAAACGCCAGCAACCAATCGGAATATAGACGTCCTTCGTGCCGGATGATTCCGGAGAAACATGAATGTAAACTTTCGTTCCTACCAAAACATTAGTTCTGAGAAAATGGTAGAGAAGCTAATCATCGCCATTGCTGTGTTTCCTACTGGTTTCGTATCATTTATGACATGACGTTGTTTGCTTATAGGGACCGCATGAGCGCAACTTTTATTTGAAATATTTACGAACGCTCGTTTTAAAGCGGGAACGCAATTAATTTGCTCACGGTGACACCGATTTGACCGCAATAATAATAATAATAGCTAGAACTATTTTTTCCCCGACCAAATGTGACCAAAACGGTTATAAAAATGCTGTCATTATAAAAGGTTTCTTCAATGTATTGCTTGTTTTTTTCTGTTTATTACATTTCATGTTGTGACACTTCTATACTCCCTGCAGACTGATCTCATGAAGTAGCGTGTGTATGACACGGCAATTCGTATTTCCATTTTTGGCGTACTATCAACACGCATAATCGCTTTTCAGCGTGTTTATAAACGCCGTTGATTTAACGTTACATTACTGTATAAATATATGACTTACCTCATCCCCGTCCCTAAACCTACCCGTCACTGGGGTTAATGGCATTTATGACTGTTCCCTTACCATCCTAGAAAAAAAAAGATCGCTCCCCACGAGTCCCCAGATGTAGATCTACAATTTTGCTTCATTTCGCGCGGACATTTGACGGCGGAACTCAGACGTTAATCGCGTAGACATACACGCATACACGCGGAAACACGCGGATAGCTCAAAATGCGTAGAGATAACACGCCACTTGACTCGAAAGTGGCGTGTATGTTTACGCAAAAGTCATGATGTCATGTTGCTCCCTGCAATATCAGTGCGTTCAAAGCGTCCAAAGCGCCAACAAGCTTCCCTGTACTTTTTGACAAGCGTCCTTGATAGGGCGGCCAGAGCTTCTTTGACGCTCAAGAAGTGAACCTACAGTAAAAAAGGTTTTTGTCAATGCAATAATTGTCAATGGGGTACAATTTGTGGTCGGTAACATGTTTTACACGTTTCTAAAAGAAGTCTTCTGCTCACCAAGGCTGTATTTATTTGATCAAAAAATACAGTAAAACAGTAATATTGTGAAATGTTATTACTATTTAGTATACTCTGTAAGTTATGCCTGTGATCAACTCCAGTCTTCAGTGTCACATGATCCTTCAGAATTATTCTAATAGGCCGATTTGACGCTCAAGACGCATCTCTGATCGTTATCAATGTTGAAAATAGTTGTGCTGCTTAATAGTTTAGTGGAAACGACATGCAAGTCATTTTTGAACTTTTTCAGCAACATTTTTGAACAGTAGTGTATTGTCTTTTGGGTTCAACAATAGAAAGTCATACAGGTTTGAACTGACTTGACGATGAGTGATGACAGAATTTACATGTTTGGGTGAACTTGCAATCTTGCCTTGAGAAGGAATCAATCGAGTGTGAGTCTGTGAGAGGTGAAAAGAGTCTCTAAGGCTTGCTGTTTTCAGCGTTTTGCTGCTTTGCTCATGCCCTGTACTTGGCTGGTGTATTAACATTGCTATTTTTCTTGCCGACTCCTTTTTCAGGTCCTGGTCTGCTGATCCAAACTATCCAAATCTCCAATGTTAGTTCTCAACCTTGGAAACCACAGGATCAACAAGGCCCCTGCGTTCCCAGAATCTGAGGACCCAAACCGACTCGGTTACTCTGAAAAGGCTCTGGAAACTTGAGAACGAGAAACCGGAAGGCAATTCATAAGGCAAAATAGATTTTCCATTCCTCCAGCCTTCCGCATCCATAACCAGACGGAGAGCTGAAGTTAGCCGGTCTGTTGATTTTGATGACGCGATTGTTGGAGAAATACGGATATCTGGTTGCTTGTGGTTCTCTCAGACATCCGGCTGTCAACAGAGTGAAGTAAGCACTACCGTAAGAGAGGATTCTGGGATAGGTTCATGCCGCGGTTGCGCCGCTGTATGGAGGTGTGAGGGAGGAGCGGGACTCTTGTGGGACGCTGGGGGAGTTCAGGCTGGTGGGGATCATGGGAAAAGAGCAGGATCTTCTGCAAGCGGTGAAGAATGGAGATCTAGCTACTACACAGAAACTGCTGGCCAAGGTCAAAGCCAGCAAAAGCAGTGAGTAACAGTTCATTGCTATTCTAACACAGCTTTTGATGTGCATCCACGGAGGACTTTGCTTTCGCAGCCCCTCGTCGGCAAATAGGGAGCTAAAAGACGGGCTGTGGAACGTTTGAATGTTTCTTCTGATAGGGATGGTGGGCGATATATCTCAAAACATTCTTGATATGCATGTACTTGCTCTGAAATTGTCTGCAATGGTAATCTGCATGTTTTTCACATTTTCTCCATGAAATGTGAGAGACATTATGCAAGATTTTAAAGAGTAGTTTAACCATAATTCTGAAAATTTCCATCCAAACCTGTACGACTTTCTTTCTTCCATAGAAGAAGTTTTTTAATACGCTGAAAGTCGATCATAGTCGTCAATTTTTATTCATAGACTATACTCCGAGTTTTCTTAAGCCATGCGATAGCTTCGAGTGAGGAACAGACTGGAATATTTAGGCTGAAGAAAACACTGAAGAAATAGAGTCATGCAGGTTTGGAATGATGTAAGTAAATGATGAAATATTTAATTTTGGGTTAACTTGGTTAAGCGTGCCAATTCATGGTTGAAAGGATGATCAAATTAGCCACAATATTTACCTAATAAGCATGCAATGTGTGGATCTGAAAAACTTGAATTCATGAAGTCATTGGGAAACAGATTTGCACATAGCCCCAGTTACACTGGTTTATTTCACGAGGTCAAAGATCGGGACTCGCTTGTCTGCTCAACGGTGTTGACTGTTGTTTTGGTTAAGTGTATTTCTATGCTCTTTCTAATGATCTAACACGAATGAACTCCCTGCCCGGAGAGCCCCATTCATGCCTGCTTTTCCTTGTCCCACCAGTTGGTCTTTGTTTGAGGTTTATTTTATCTCCTGGTGTCTGTTCTTTAAGAGCAGTTTGATTGGCCTTTGGAACATCTTGCCAACCGGGTCCTGATAACATCAACAGACTCGACTGCGTGTTTGCACTCTACTTTTATCTCTTTATGGCAGCACATTAAGAGAGAGCTGTGTGCACTCGACTCCAGCATAAACAGCCCATGCTCTCTGTGATGTGGTTCTGTCTCTAGAGGGGAAGAGAGACAGACCCAATAAGACCTCACAAACTGCCAGGCATCAGAAGAGAAATGGGGTCTTTTCTCTGGGATAACACATAAAGACAGTCGTAAAAGCAAAATGCCACTAAAGTCTGTATGTTACAGTCATTTTACCATGGTAAAGAAGTGAAGTGCAAATCAGTTGTTGCATGTAAAAAAAATTGTTGTTGAAGCTAGGGATGCTAACGATTAATCAACGATTAACGATCGATAGTCGATTCAACCGTGAAACACGTAAAGCAGACACGAGGAGAAATGAAGCGAGCGTGCCGGAGTTATGTTTTGGGACCATTTTACGTTAGAAGAGTTACACCTCTATGACTTTCCGGGTGCATTCCGTATTTTCATTTCGGTGCATCCCTAATTTAATGTATTCTTGCTGAATGAAAGTATTAGGCTATGTTTACACGTAAACGATTCTGAAGAGAAAACGCAAAAGTGGCGTTGCGTCATCACTTTTTATTCTGCGTTTAGACGAGCGTTTTGTGTGGGAAATCCGCGTGCAAATGGTGATGCAAAAGTGTGTGAAATTCGACGTAGTATGCATTTCAGGTGGCTAAGAGTGCATACTACAACAACACCGAGTCCATGCACCTGCGTACAACCTTCACTGTCAAGCAGACTTTTGCGCTTTTACCGTTTACACGGGAACGCGGCGGTGGAGCGTTTTTAAGATTTCCACTCTGGAGGGTGGTTTCACTTTTTTGCGTTTTTAAGCCTCAAAAACGGCGTCGCCGTGTAAACGAAAGGCACATCCAATAAAATATTTTTACGTTTTCACCCGGAATCGTTCTCGTCTAACCGGGGCCTTAATTTCTTTAAAGATGACCTATTAGGCCCATTTTCACAATATGTAATATACATCTATGGTGTCCTCAGAATGTGTCTGCGGAATTACAGCTCATAATACAACCCAGATAAAGTCAAAGTTGCCCTTTTTTGGGTGTGAGCAAAAACACACCATTTTTGTGTGCGCGTCCCTTTAAATGCAAATGAGCTGCTTCTCCCTGACCCGTTCAGAAGACAGGACGATCCTTTACATAAGCTTCGGATACTCCATCAATAACAAAACAAACGAATTTGAGTCAAATTTCAGAAATTAGTAGCGGAGTGAGTGCAGCCTTACGTAGAGACTCGGGAAGAGGTTGCAACTTTTAAACTTAACCTGGACGTTTCTAAATGGTGAGCGGATACAGTTATGTAGTCGTTGTGGAGTTATATTGATTCACTTTATCGACTTGCATGTGCCGTTTTGTTGAACTGTTACACAAGTTGACAGTTCCCCAAGCTCTTTTTAAGACAGCTGTGACATTTTTTGGTTAAATAGTGTTCTGTGCAGCCAACGACAGAACAGTTTGCATGCTTTGCTCGAACTTTTGCCATTGCGTTAGAACAGGTAACACTGTTGTCGCTCGCGAAAACTAGGCTTGCCACGGTAGTCGGTGTTACTGGTGTTACTGGTGTTACCGGTGTTCAGTCGCACCGCGGTTGGCATGTGAAAAAAAAAAGTTTAAAAATATTGAACGCTATTATGCAGTAGTCGTTAAATCCTGCCTATTAACACACACACAACCCACAGAAAAGACGCGCGTCGGTATCGAGTTCTTTTTCGGGCTTGAACAAACCATAACACACAAATTATGCCAAAATGTCCATAAGAGCAGTCTTAAACGAACGTAGAGGTTTGTGAGAAAATGGGACGCGTGTCAGATCGCGTCTCTGTCAGCAACGGCTGTCCGAATTCGCTCACTCGTTTTTACTTACTCCTTCTCATTCACTCCTTCAAGTGAACAGTATTAGTGGACTAATGAAGGCAATAGGCCTAGTAAATGAGGGTTTAGGGGGCGATTTGGGATTCAACCCATGTTCTCGAGGAGTGAAAAATAGAGGACACTGACAACGTGTTGACAGACAGGACCAAGCAGGTAATCTTTAATATGAAACAGTCTCAACTTTCAAATTTGGTCAGTCAAAGAAAATCAAACAATAAATAGGCCTACCGTTTTGTGGCTCTTTAATGTGTTGTGACAGATTGTCTGATAAAGTTCCACCGACGTTAATCTACTCCTGACTGCTTTCCAACTGATCCTGTCAGATCATGTCTGTCAATCAAACTCCAAGCGAAGGATGAATTGACGCTAATTTAAAAGTGAAAGTTAGTTTCGTTTTCAAACTAGCGCATATTCAGGGCACAATGACAAAACAGTTCTTTCCCGCACTACCGCACCGTTATGTATGCCCGTGAAAACGTGCGCATTTTACGTTTGCCTTTAAATTAGCGATTTAAAAGCCCCCGCCGGTGAGACACCGGTATTACCGGTGTTGTCACACGTTGATTAACCGGTGAGAAAATATCCTCACCATCACAACACTAGCGAAAACCAAATGGCGGCGCCGCGGGTGGAAACATGCAGATTAAGGGGCAGTATATTATAATAATTAAGATTCCCCTTCCTACGTCAGAATTTTTGAATTTTTTGACATGCTTGCAGGGAAAGTCTTACCAACCCAAAGTTACTGGGTTGTCACTTTTCATGTTTTCTGGGTTGGTAGATGTACCAGGGACCCGATTATAGCACTTAAACATGGAAAAAGTCTGATTTTCAAATGTCCCCTTTAAATTAAAACATGCTAATCCTAAACTTTTGAACGTTACTGTACTGTATACACATCATAAGATAATCGCTGCCCTGAAAGGTAAATACTCTCCGGCGACTTCACACCTGGGGCGACCTTAGCCCTAAATATACCTTTGCACCTTGCAGGTGACCTTTTCACATGTTTGCGAAGGTGCTTGTAATTATCCATTAAAACACAGGAAACTTTGTCTTTTGAAGCTCGTGACCTCTTGTTGGACAGGTGCCTGTATTTATCGCCCGTTTGCCTGGGCCTCATGGGAAAGAGTATAGGTCTAAGAATAGGGCTGTATCTGAAATCGCCCCCTAAACCCTCAATCACTATTCCCTACGTAAGTCCACTAATACAGTTCACTTGATGGAGTGAATGAAAACGAGGGAGTGAATTCAGACAGGCGTACATCGCCTGTACACTTCTTATTGCACTACAACACTTCCACTTCAGACACCACTACAAATGGCCGTCCCCTCAAATAACGGCCTATTTGAGGGTATGGGGGGTGATTTCGCATTCAGCCTTGGGGTTTTTGTTTTCTCTACACCTTGCCGTGGTCATCAAGACTTCTACCTTTACAATTGACTGTTGGGTTTTTATTTGGACTTAAGTTTCAGGATTTGATTTCCAAGGCCAGCAAGAGGTCAGCATGATAACCCAGCACCACCTCAGCTATTCTTTACCCAAGTGTGTGTAAACACACACAGATAACAAAGCCATTTCAAGGCAAGACTGGGTCACGAGTCGATCTCGTGTGTAACCTTCTCTTTTGTCTTTTCAGGCCAGAATCAAGGCCCGGCCCATTGTGTGAGTGGCACACAGGCTGAGTTATTGCTCTATAATGTCATCTTTAGTGCGCTAAGGGTCATAATCGCTTTCATACAGTCATTAACACGCGGCGGGCTTTTGTGGTCCTCATCCTTCAGGCTGGAGAAGACCCGGCCAGCTGACTAGCCTTCCCAGCATGCCTCCGCCCCTCCGTTCCCGCCGCTTTGTCTCAGTCCCTCAGGGGCTGCGGCGCAGCCTGTCAGATTACCCACGAGTCTTTGTTCCAACTCGCAGCTTTACTAATTCATCACCTTGCGCTCCACACACGTGCTCACCCGGGCTATGCTACCCAACAAACATTTAATGCATCCATTGATGATGAAGGCATACGTTGCTCCCCTTGACATCTGCCAGCACAGGAGAGTTCAGACTCTCATAAATCATGATGAAGACCCAGATGGTGGCCAAACAGATTATAGGGTATTATATGAGACCCTTCTTATCATGTTCTGGTCTTATCATGACCTATTTTAGATCTCCTTGTTTGTGATCATCCATGTTATTTTAGATTCTCCAAGTATGCTGATAATGTGACGGTGAGTCCGAAGAACGTTCGATATACGTACGCTGACTGGTTTTTGTAGCATGGATATTTTTTTCTTCTTGACCTTTTTTCTTTCCAATAAGACATGGAAGTCTGAGGTTTGGGTGGAATTGTGCAGTAATTCGTTTGTGTGTGTTAGTGTGATAATGTTTCAGGTTAAATCCATGGAGTAATCCTTTATGATTCCAGATTTATGCCAGACGTTTGATCCTGTAAGTCCTGTTGTTTTTGGTGCTGGGATGTTTGTAGGCACATGTTTTTCAAAGGCACAAGAGTGATAAATCTCTTCCATGTAAATCTGAGTTTTTTGTCCCACATTTTGTACTTTTGCTGCTTCAACCAGAGTGAAATTTCATCTACGTTCAACATTTCCTCTGTCAATCAATCCAGAAAACCGTCATAGTGTTGGGTCAATAGGAATTGATACATTTATTCAGCAAGTAAAGTGAGAAAAACATTTATATTGTTACAAAAGCATGCCTTGCATGATGATTATCGACAATGTTGTACGTGCATCAACAACAGAAGTGTAATTTACAGTCTTTGACTGTTGAGTTTCTAAATGAAGAATTGAACTTCTATGGTTTCTTGCTCTCGGCAGCCAGTAATTCGCCACACAAAGCACATTGTGGTCGGCACAAAGCATGTTTATTCTTGTTGCTGAGAATGTACTCAGATTAAGTACCATTGTGAAGTATTTGATTGACTGGATTATCCAAGTATAGGAATTACCTCATGGTTATTGGACATATAAACCAATTTTTAATAAGATTTTGGTCATACCACCCACCACCACTAACCTCTTGGATTCAGGGTGCAGAAGTTCCCCTTCTTGTTTAATACTCAGTTCAATCAATGTGGTTTTGACCTCAAAGAGCCGGTGGTGGTGGTTTCTCACTTTGTATCGACATCAGAATCACAGATGATTTCATTTGATCCCCTGAAAGAGCCACTGTGGTGGTTTTTCATTCATTACTTTGTGGTTAAACTGCATGTTTATGATGCTCCTTTATATCAAGCAACCCCCATCTCTACTAGTGAAAAAAAAACTAGGGGAAACTAATGAGATTTTCTCCTTTTGGTTGGGGGTTGGGGGGGGGGGCATATTGAAGGGGATGTGTTAAAACCCTTTTTGACAGACTGTGAAATTCTGTCTCTGTATGGTGGTTGTCTGTCGAGTCTGACACTTGCCTGCTAAATGTTTAATTGGCTCGCTAAAGAGAAACGTCCTGATAGCATGTCAGGTGCTGTTCGGAAGATGAGAATATTCCTATATAAGGATATAGGGCTGTTGTCACCTGAATTATCTCTGATCATTTCAACCAAACAGCCATATATATATATATATGAAGAGTTCAGATGCAAAAGCCTCTGAATGGCATTTGAAATTTTCTTCTTTAATGATGATTTTTATCAAACTTGTATATTTAAGTTCAGTAATTCCTGAACTTAAATATACAAGTTTGATAAAAATCATCATTAAAGAAGAAAATTTCAAATGCCATTTAGAGGCTTTTGCATCTGAACTTTTCATATATATATATATATATATATATAGCCTATGATGCTAAAGAAACTATGGAAGCTTGTTTCCGCCACAGAATAAGAAAGTAATTGCGAATTTTTTCCTTGCAGTTCTGACTTTTTCCGTAAGCCTCCGTAAGAAACACTTCTTTTCAATGGGAAAACAGTTGTGCTACTTAAAGGAGTAGTTCACCTTTAAAAAAAACTTTTGCTGATAATTTACTCACCCCCATGTCATCCAAGATGTCCATGTCTTTCTTTCTTCAGTCGAAAAGAAATTAAGGTTTTTGATGAAAACATTCCAGGATTTTTCTCCATATAATGGACTTCAAAGGTCCAAAAGACAGTTTCAGTACAAACTGCAAACTGTTGAAAGGGCTTTAAACGATTCCAGACGATGAATAAGGGTCTTATCAAGCGAAACGATCGCTCATATAAAAAAAAAACAACTTTTTTTACGTTTTTTTTTTACTACGTTTTATAAGCTCAAATGGTCGCCTTGCTCTGTTCTGTGATGCGTGTTTGTGACTCTCCTGTTCAAACTCAATGAACGAATCTTTTTTCGTGTCATTTGGTTTATTCAACGAACGAAATGAACTTGTTGACTCTGGAAAAGATTCGTTCATTTTGATGAACGAGTTCGAACAGGAGAGTCACGAACGCGCATCACAGAACAGAGCAGGGCGACCATTTGAGCTTATAAAACGTAGTAAAAAAAACGTAAAAAAAGTTGTTGTTTTTTTAAATGAGTGATCGTTTCCCTTGATAAGAGCCTTATTCATCGTCTGGAATCGTTTAAAGCCCTTTGAACAGTTTGCAGTTAGTACTGAAACTGTCTTTTGGACCTTTGAAGTCCATTATATGGAGAAAAATCCTGGAATGTTTTCATCAAAAACCTTAATTTCTTTTCGACTGAAGAAAGAAAGACATGGATATCTTGGATGACATGGGGGTGAGTAAATTATCAGCAAAAGTTTTTTTTTTGAAAAAAGTGAACTACTCCTTTAATATTTTTAGGGAAACCGTGATCAATTTAATGTTTCTTTGCTAAAATCTTACTGACCCCATACTTTTCAATTGTAGTGTATATCTTAAATATTTGCTATACATCACAACTCTCTACATGAAACGTGTCTGCTAGAGGATCGAAACACAATCGTATCTCTTTCTGAAAGTAGTTAACCATCTGATTCTGAACAGTTGAATGATTGTAGTCATCCTGTTTGTGTGTGTACATTTGACCCATGCACTGTTTATTTTCCGTCGCGGTCTTATCTCTGCATTTGTTGTGTCCATCAGACTCGCAGATGCAGTCTTCAGTGTGTCACAGAATAGCTTTGAGATTACGGCAATTATTCTCTGCCTATGAATGCGCATTCAAACGTTATCTTCCTGACACAGAGGAAAAGTGCTGAGAAAAGTGCTACAGTCTTGCCTGAGGCCAGACTAATGCTGAATAAACCACAGAACAGTCCCTCTTTGCTGTTGTATAGCTTACATGCACAGCATCCCTGCTTGGACCGGGGTTTTTCGGCTGTATTTAGGGATGGAAAGTTGCTATAAGTGCACACAGCTTTTAGTAAAACCCCACCAGAGCTTCATAACACTGAAGTCAATTAATGCTTAAGCCCCGTCGCATGCGACCAGTGACTACGCCACGTTTCTTTTCCACACAGGAATCTGGTAGTATGTGGAAAATAGGTCAATATTACCTCAGAACACTGTATGCATGACTTATGAGCCACAGCTGCCTTGAGCTGGAGCTTAATAGTGTTTCACAGATCATTTTCTGGCACTCTTCCTTCTCCGAGCATGCCAACCATTGTCCAGGCTTTGACATAACACTCCGAACTTTGAATGAGGGGGGAAAAAAATGCACAAGAATAGGAGAGATGATGTCAGCTAGAGGGAATGTACGCCCCACAGCGCTCTCTGTGTCCTCTAATAGAGTTTGAATGAGTGCGTTCAACAGGTACTGCACGACTCTCTGTGCGGAGACGGTCGTGGACGAGGACAGTGAACTTCACAACACTATACTAGTGTACTACAATGTTTTTTAAAATAATGGTCGATAATGGTAATAATCAGATGATATTTACACACTGAGTTTGTTGAGGTTGATGTCTCCACTAAATGAGTTTTCAGGCAGATTTAGTTTGGCCGCAGTACCAAAAGTTTCCACTAGATGAAATTCGTCTACCATTAATTTCCAATGCATCATTTTTGACCGCGAGGAGCACAGCTATTTTTTTTTTCAGGAGCGTTTAACCTTTTCGAATCATGTCCATGATTTTTTCACAAAGCAAGTGCCAAAATCTTTACCAAGTTTCATACCATTCCGATGAAGGAAAGAAATAAACCCCCCCCCCACCCCCCAAAACTAAATTTTTTGGTTAAAAATGACAAAGAGCACCAGAGGGTTAAACTTATGTATAAAACCAATATCATATGTGCGATCACGCTGCTCTCTCAAGGCGTGTCTGTTGTGATTTGTCTACTTTGCTCTGATTGGTCAGATAACCCAGTCTGTTGTGATTGGTCTACTCTGCTCTGATTGGTCAGATGACCCAGTCTGTTGTGATTGGTCTACTCTGCTCTGATTGGTCAGATGACCCAGTCTGCTGTGATTGGTCTACTCTGCTCTGATTGGTCAGATGACCCAGTCTGTTGTGATTGGTCTACTCTGCTCTGATTGGTCAGATGACCCAGTCTGCTGTGATTGGTCTACTCTGCTCTGATTGGTCAGATTGCCCAGTCTGCTGCCTGTGATTGGTCTACTCTGCTCTGATTGGTCAGATGAGCTAGTCTGTTGTGATTGGTCTACTCTGCTCTGATTGGTCAGATGGTTTAGTCTGTTGTGATTGGTCTACTCTGCTCTGATTGGTCAGATGAGCCAGTCTGTTGTGATTGGTATACTCTGCTCTGATTGGTCAGATGACCCAGTCTGCTGTGATTGGTCTACTCTGCTCTGATTGGTCAGATGAGCTAGTCTGTTGTGATTGGTCTACTCTGCTCTGATTGGTCAGATGAGCCAGTCTGTTGTGATTGGTCTACTCTGGTGCTCAAATTGACATGGTAAAATCGACGCCAGTCCGATGATTAAAACATTGGAAGACTAGTTATTCAACCCAAACCTACATCCCATGGATGAGTTGAGCCACATGTTTCTCAGTGATAAGTTTTTACTTGTGTTGTACATTATGAAATGATGCAACTGTAATACCAACATACAGAGGTGTATATTTCTGATTTATTGAGGTGTATCCCAAGAATCGTTTTTCTTTTGTTAGACAATAACTGTAACTTTATTTAACGTGCACTTTGATCTTTAAATCTTTGCAGCCCTTTCACATTCACAAACAGCTAGGCTATATTACAATCTGAATGCTACTCCTTTTTTTTTTTGAGAAAGTCATAAAAATTACAATTATCTAGTGATGGTTGGTGTTAATTGAACTTTTCAAATTATATTTTATTCAGTGAATGATGTTTAATTTAATTCTGTTTACTTCATTTGTCACAGTGTATTTGCAGCAAGGAAGAGTTTGAGGCAGGATTTAAAGGCAGCAATAAAACTTTAATAAACAGTAAAGCAATATAACAAACACCCAGGAGATTATCCACATGCAGGAACAGAACAACCACTTAACAGAGACAAGAACGGACAAAAACAAAGTGAAAATGAGGGCTATATATATAGCAACCAGTGAGCACGCCCATCCAAAGAAAAACAGGAAAACTAAACAGAACATAATCCTTACAATTGACTTAAGATCGATATGTTTTAACGTATTTTAATGGGAGAAATGGAAATGCTCCAGCTCGTTTCATATGGAGATGAACGGACGTGAGCCAAAGCACAGACATGGCAGGAGAAGCGCTCTGCTGTTAATCTGTCACCTTATCTCCTGTAGCGCCTGCGTATCTCAGACGGATACGGGCACTCACATGCCAGCAGCACGTGATCTCTGTGAAATATAGAGTGGGAGTGGATTCTGGGTAAACCCATGAAAGTTTGGGATAGGAGGAAAAAAGCCATTCTGAACAAAGCATGGGGTGTGAATTTCCTTTTCATCATGAGAACAAAATGCATTCCTTTGCGAGTGTGTGTGTGGTGTTGAATAACAGTTTTAGCTGCTGTATGCATTCTAAAGAAATTGGTACTAAAATATTTAATATTTTTTTGTTTTAAAAAGTGAATCTCGTGAAAACAGATCAGATCACTTTTCACCCCAAAATCAAAAGGAGAGAACAAACTACTTCTTCATTTAATGCTTTTCATTAAGTTTTCATATAAATCAGCACATATTAAAGGAAGTACCATCAGTATAAATATCTCCATAATCAAATTTTATCTCTTTTTTTGTGTTACAGTGATTGGAAATTAGTATTTTAGATTTGCTGAAAACGTGCTTATTTGTTATGAAAATGTCAAAAATTATACTTTTTTGTCGCTTTTTGACAGTTCTTGAAACTAAAAATACATTTGACAGCTGTGTGCTAGACACAATTTACGAACAGTGAAGCTTATGTAAAAGTGTCCAAAACTCTGCATTGCTTATTTGGATGGACAAATTACACCCATTATTACACCCTTGAGGGTTAGTTCACCCAAAAATGAAAATTTGTCATAATTTACTCACCCTCATGTTCTTCCAAACCTGTAGGAGTTTCTTTCGTCTATTGAACGCAAAAGAAGATATTTGAAAGAATCAAACAATTGGTAATCAAACAGTTGAGGGTAGCCATTGACTTTCATAGTAGAAAAATAATAATAATACAATGGAAGTCAATGGCTACCGTCAATTGTTTGATTACCAAGATTCTTGAAAATATCTTCTTTAGTGTTCGATAGACGAAAAAATATAGATTTAACAACATGAGTGTGAGTAAGTTTTTCATTTTCATCAAAAAAATTTCATTTTTGTGTGTACTAACCCTTTAACATCATGGAAGACTGAACCAGTAATAGTTAGTCAAGTCTTAGCTGACTACATGCTTAGTAAACCAGTCTGCATCAACACATCAACATACCACATATTCAGCAGTTTTGATTGGTCTCTTTCTCCATCATCATCATCATCCTCATCATAAGTGTCATCCCCTGTGCTGAAGTGACACTGAATGTTCTGCTGAGTCAACAAACCGTGAGAGAAGCCACACAGAAACAGGCCTGTCATGGTGTTGGAGCTGTGACTCTCTTCTGTTCGCCTTGTCCACGAGTATCACACACACCCACATTCAGAGCACTGATCGTTTGCATGCTTCGATATGAGGCTTTAGTTTGCATTCTATCTTATTACCCCTAAAATATGGTTTCAAAACCTAAAGTGGTGGCTCTAAGTAAAGACTGTCTCAGAATGGTTGGCTGTGTAATTTGTAGAGCCAGGCCGATATTATCGGCCGATATTAGGCAAATTATCGGTATCGGCAGTTATAATGGCCGATAAATTAATATTTTGTATCATATTTTGATAATGAATATTTTAACAAAATTTGTGACTATCATGTCCAGTTTTGCTGCTGTTAAATAAGCCGTGAATGAAGCGGAATTAGCTAGTAGTTACATTATGTTGTTACAGTGTAGTCCTTTTAACTTTTGACAATGTGACTGAAGTATTTCTTTAATAGCCCGTGACAGTTATAGCAATGAGACGAATCATTTCTCCTTGGCCTGTTATATTGAAAATGTATGTTCTACAATTTGTTGTGCGTTTCTGAAATAATAATTAAGAAAAATATCGGCCGATATATCGGAATATCGGATTTTAGAACCAATAAATATTTGTATCGGTATCGGACTTCAAAATCCTTTATCGGTCGGGCTCTAGTAATTTGGGCCAAGATTTGAGGGATAGCATCACTCTTCTCTTTCAGAAATACCACAATTCACGAGTTCACACTTACAAATAAGTCAGATATTTGGCGTATTTGGCGTGCTGTTTGAGGAGAGGGCTCCGGGCTCGGTATGCAGCCCGAACCCAGAGTACTCCCCCCATATTGCTGGTTAAGAAGTAACCTGGCGAGTGTGAGGAGATGGGGTGGTCGAGGGATGCTGGAAAACTGTCGAGGAACATTGGTGAGTCAAATGAGTGTATATATATAGGTCTCCAACTCAAGCTGATTGGATAGACATTAGAGCCAGACCGATATATCGGCCGACCGATATTATCGGCCGATATTAGGCATTTTCCAAAATATCGGTATCGGCAGTTATAATGGCCGATAAATTAATATTTTAAAAGTAAAATAAAAACGGATGAAACACGCTTCAATCATTTCTCCTTGGCCTGTTATATTGAAAATGTATGTTTTACAATTTGCAGTATGATGTTATCTATTGCTAAATTATGGCTCATCATAGACTAGCTAACCATAAAGCTAGCTAATGCCAATATCATCAGTGGAAGACCGCTAACGTTAACATTAATGAGCTTGGAAACCACAATGAATGTTTTCTGCCTAAATAAAGTAATGATTACTGTATTTATAACTACCATATCTCTAGTTACAGTCCCTGCATTGTAAAATGTAAGTTATACTTGCGAGGAGTGATTAAAAATGATCAAACGTATCTTGTGCAGAAAAGTTAGCATTTCTTTTACACGTGTGTGAAATACAACAATATTTAATAAAAAAAAACATCGGCCGATATATTGAATTATCGGATTTTAAAACCCAAAAATATTTGTATTGGTATCGGCCTTCAAAATCCTTTATCGGTCGGGCTCTAATAGACATGTTGATCACTGATTGTCGACAGCTGGCTGGAATGATGTGATAATTGGATCAATTATTTGAACGTTCTCCTCCCGAACTTTGTTTATAAAACATGTTTTCTTGACAGCACACAGTATTGAAAACCATTTGTAGCTCCATCTACACTGTAAAAATGAATATGCTTTATCTAATCAACAAAATTGTGGCAACAGATTACAAGCAATATTATTTATTAAATTGAACAAATTAGAATTGAGTAATGGTTAATCAAATTAATATTCTAATTAATTCTAATTTGTACAATTTAATTAATAATATTGCTTGTAATATGTTGCCACAATTTTATTGATTAGATAAAGCCAACCCGATCTCACGACCAAGTCGTACGAATTCGACGAATGATTAAAAAGTGGCTAATTCGTAACAATTCATACGACCTCACTCGTACGAATTAATACGATTTTGCTAAATCGTACATATTTTCCGAATTGGCCAATTCGTATGAATTCGTACGAATGACCTACCCCTGACCCCGCCCCTAAACCTAACCATCACGTGGGTTTAGACAAATCGTACGAGTGAGGTCGTACGAATTAGACACTTTTTAATCATGCGTCGATTTCGTACGAATTGGTCGTGAGATAGTGTTGGATAAAGCATATTATTTTTTTCAGTGTAATTGAAGATCCATCCTTTCACTCAATTCTTTGTAGTCATAGATCAATTGTTTTCTGCATGAATATGAGTGTTATTTTGAGGTTATTCTCACATGCCTCCAATGCAATTGTCCAGATCCTCTGGTTGTAGTGGGAAAACCCATGACTGAAACAGATGTTTCCCTCTTGTTCAATAATCTCCACCTCTTCTGTTCTTGCTTTTGAGACATATTAGGAAGCAGGAGGAGGAAATTATGGCTTGTTTTAATCCTAGTTGAAATGCATTCCCCTTGTGGGCACTGGCACAACCTTGCACCTGTGATCATTGCAAATATTAATGAAAAGCAAAATTCTTAAATTCTTTACACAGTGTGTTGGTTCAGAAAAGCAGCTGTAACGCTTTTACGTAATTTAGAATGACAACATCTTATTTTTCTCTGTCTTGACAGGCCGCACTTTAAATTTATGGTTTGTTTTATTACTAGCTTCATAATCTGTTTGCACTTTACTCATCAAATTGTAGTTTTGGTGCTCTTGCGCATGTATAATTAAGGCGGCCACTTGTCATGAAGCTGTTGAGAAGTTGTTGTTTTTTTCTCATATTTGCTTGAGTCTGCTGTTTCTTCATCAGATGTCATGGGTCTACTCTTGAGACGTGCAGAAACACCTCATCAGCAGCACCAGACTTTTCCAGTTTTTCCGTTCTGATTTTTTTGGGGGAAATCTGCTTAATGTATTTAACCATGGCGCATTGTGTTAAATGAAGCGATATTATACCATGGTCTGGGTGAATACTCGATTCTGATTGGCTGCAGGGTGTCCGTTAAAAAGTGATAGAGGACACCTAGTAAAGTAGTTCTGGTGAAACTGCCTGTTTACCATTTGAAATTAATAAATAAATGCGCTGCCCACAACAGCTGTGAGTAACCATAGCAACAGGCAGTCAAAGTATCCGTTAACAATTTGCTCTATCAAAACAAACATCTAACGTTAGTTAGATATTACATAGCCTACTAATACAACAATGAGCGACTTCGTTATTTCTTTTAACATTTATGGAGAATATGACAACTTTGACGACTGGGATGCTGCTGAAGAAATAAAAAAATGTAAATGAAACGGAGAAACGTCGCAAAGAAAATGACACCACTGCTGCTCTGAATGAGACCCTGCGGGAGTTTTACGCAGCAGTGCGGACAACCACGGCAGGAGGAGAGTACAGCGTTTCAAGCCTAAGAAGCCTGTTTGATTAATTGTTTTATGTGTAATTTAAAAAAAAAAATAACTATGCCTACCTTTGTGTTTCATGAAAAAAATGCATTTTTGAACCTGAAGGGATCTACAAGCTGAGCGGACTATAAATATCTCCGGTTGCTAAAAAAAACAGGCGAGTTATTATTTGTAAAAACTTGATTTAGCCTAATTAAAATATAAACTAGCAGCTAATGTTTTAAAAATGTTTTATTTGGCAAGTGACCTTGGTATAAGCGGGTTAATGCCCTCCGAGGTGTCCATTGTCAGGTTTTAATGGACTTTGGCGAAGGGAACCGTCCTCCGCTGCACGTCGGCCGGTTCACGCCTCGCCGTCCTCCATTAAAGGATTAGTTCACTTTTGAAAAAACTTTTGCTGATAATTTACTCACCCCCATGTCATCCAAGATGTCCATGTCTTTCTTTCCTTAGTCGAAAAGAAATTTAGGTTTTTGATGAAAACATTCCAGGAATTTTCTCCATATAATAGACTTCAATGGGAACCGGATGGTTCAAGTATCAAAAGACGGTTAATAACAGTTTCAGATGCAGCTTCAAATGTCTTTAAACGACACCAGACGATGAATAAGGGTCTTATCATGCGAAACGATCGCTTATTTCAAAACTTATTCCAAAAATGTAACTTTTCTAAGGACAAATGCTAGCCTTGCCATATTCTGTGAGGCGTGTTTGCAACGTCACGTAATACGTAATTACGTTCAAAAGGTCACGGGCGACGTAGCCGAAAGTACTGAGTCAGTGTTTACAAGTTGAACGCATAGGTTGAACGTGCAAACCAACTCAAACGCCGTTTACAAAAAAAGGAATTAAAAAGAAAAACAACGATGTCGGACGATTTTGATTCTGTACTTCCGGCTACGTCGCCCGTGACCTTTTGAACGTAATTACGTATTACGTGACGTTACAAACGCGCCTCACAGAATAGAGAAAGGCTAGCATTTGTCCTTAGAAAAGTTATATTTTTGGAATAAGCTTTGAAATAACCGATCGTTTCGCATGATAAGACCCTTATTCATCGTCTGGTGTCGTTAAAGACATTTGAAGCTGCATCTGAAACTGTTATTAACTGTCGTTTGGACCTTGAACCATCCGGTTCCCATTGAAGTCCATTATATGGAGAAAAATCCTGGAATGTTTTCATCAAAAACCTTAATTTCTTTTCGACTGAGGAAAGAAAGACATGGGCATCTTGGATGACATGGGGCTGAGTAAATTATCAGCAAAAGTTTTTTCAAAAGTGAACTAATCCTTTAAAATCTGACAATGGACACCTCGTCGGGCATTAACCCTTACTTAAATTACAATAACAAAGCACCCTGAAGTCATTATTTTTTTATGAGATATTATATATTTGATATTTATGATATTTTTATGAGATATTATATTCTTATGGAATTTACGTTCCATTCAGATACCTGGACCGAGTTACTTCACAGGCTTCACATGTTGGCTGATTCAATCAAGGTCCAAAAATGACAGAAAAACACCGTGAAGCAACTAGCACTTTGACTACCTGCTCTACTACACTTAAAGCAGCAGTGAACGTGTAGAACTTGGTGAATGGCAGGCATTCCAGTTTGAAAATTGGCATTCAGCTTGTGTTGTACATATTCTCAAAGGACCTGCTCATCAGTGATTTTACAGTTGTTTAAGAAGTGTTTTGCTCTCTTGCGAGTTTGGCCGGGCCCCATCATTTGGCACGGAGATGAAAGCGTGTCTCGCACTCCGCTCTGTCCTCTGTGACACGGCCTGACCGCAGTGCAGTCACAGACGTGTCCATTAACTGCACCGCTAGCCCTGTGACAGCACGACTCCGCTGACACAACAGACTCCCCGAGACTGAGACGGAGCTGAGAAATCTGTCATGCACACCCACGGACTTCTATTACTGATTTATTAGTATAGAGATTGCTTCCTCCGTCGTCTCTAGAGATCGTTTTGTTTTTATCTGACTTTAAAGGAAAACCAGGATTGGTTTCTTCAGGACATAAAAACTTGGAATGTGTTTGGTTTGGATATGCATAGCCTTCCAGAGGCCACAGATCCAGGCCTTGGCAGCGGCAGTCTGCCACAGTCTCTCTATAGAATGGCTGCGCTCTTTGAAACGTTTTGTGATTTGATGCCATTTCAAAAATGCAGTCTTGTGTTTAAAGTTGAAGGCGTGGCAAAAAACCGAATGGGAATTGCTCTCACGAATGGCTTTTGGAGAAATTGGATGCCGCAGTTGTGCATTTGATCTAATATTCTGAAAGGTCTTAGCTTGAAAGCAAATTGAATCATTGCGAATTACTTTGGCATTTGGGTTAAAGTAGGGTTTGCAACAATGTGAAAGACTTCATTGAGGAGACACGGATTGGGCCGGACTTTCGAGAATGCTGGAGGAACACAGTGGTCTTTCACTTTTCCAGTTTAAGAGGATGATCAAACGTTGAACTTTTACATTTCCGAGGTCAACGGTCATGTGATTTGTTTGTTTTAGCATTGGTTTGTCACTATGGAATGAGTTTGAGCACTCTCCCACAAAAGCTGTTGGAACTTATTGTTTCCTAAGCTTAAGACAGTGGTGTTAAAACTAATCTTGTGTTCAACCTTTGCCCTCTGACTCCTGAGATCAACTCCAACTTACATTTACTGACCCTTTTAGGGGACGTCGCAGCCCTGTTGCGAACTCCTCCTCCTTTGCTGTGGAGGAAATGACCCTAATCCTTCAAAACTTACAATATGAAAGCCAAGATGAAAGTTTTCTCTTTTCCTCAATAATCCTAGATGGATTTTCTTTCCACATTGAGAGTTTTATTCCTTGACATTTAACCTTTCGAGACTCTAGGGGCTGATTACACCAGCTGTGCGTGAGCTACTGTTTAGCTTAGTTGTGGCGGAAATGGGCTCACCAATATATTAATAAAATAGGATTTAAATGACTAATTATATTATTTCATGACTATTTATGCACCTTATTTCAATGGAAATGTAGTTTTACCAATTAAAGATTTTCTCAATTGAATCACTGCTAATTGTACAGATGAATATAAAAGTCATTATTACTTAAAGGAGTAGTTCACTTTAAATTATCAGCAAAAGTTTTTTTTTTTTTTACTCTCCCCCATGTCATCCAAGATGTCCACGTCTTTCTTTCTTCAGTCGAAAAGAAATTAAGGTTTTTGATGAAAACATTCCAGGATTTTTCTCCATATAATGGACTTTACTGGTAACCAAACGGTTCAAGGTCCAAAAGGCAGTTTCAATGCAAACTGTTCAAAGGGCTTTAAACGATTCCAGATGATGAATAAGGGTCTTATCAAGTGAAACGATCGCTCATTTAAAAAAAGTAAAAATAGAAAAAAATTAGTTTTGCACGCTCGCGAACTCGTTTGTTAAAATGAACGAATCTTTTTTCGTGTCATTTAGTTCATTCAACAAACGAAATGAACGAATTGACTCGGAAAAAGATTTGTTCATTTTAATGAACGAGTTCGAACAGGAGAGTCACGAACGCGCATCACAGAACAGAGCAAGGCGACCATTTGAGCTTATAAAACTTAAACTTTGTTATTATTATTTTTTTTTTAAATTAGTGATCGTTTCACTTGATAAGACCCTTATTCATCACCTGGAATCGTTTAAAGCCCTTTGAACAGTTTGCACCAAAACTGTCTTTTGGACCTTGAACCGTTTGGTTCCAATTGAAGTCCATTATATGGAGAAAATCCTGGAATGTTTTCATCAGAAACCTTAATTTCTTTTCGACTGAAGTAAGAAAGACATGGACATCTTGGATGACATGGGGGTGAGTAAATTATCAGCAAAAGTTTTCTTGAAAGTGAGCTATTCCTTTAAAAACCAGCTAAGTTCTACCTTCAGGAGAAAAAATGGTGGAACCAAATTAAGAACAGAGCTGAATTTGTTACAAACTTTTGTCTTTTCCAACTTTAGCCTTTTCTCCAACTTTGATACGTATGTTTAAAAGGGGAGCTCTGCGGGGTGTTTGAGTTGGCTGCATGCTTGACCACATGCGCCTCTGGGCCCATCTGCAACGATTATTTATTTACACGCTGTGATGCTTAACCCCGAGCAGGCAAGGGCATCCCAAACCCAAACTCTGTACGTTCCCTGCTTCTCTTTAAACTTGACGTTAATCCATCCTCCGTACCTCCCTCAATCATTCCCCGAGCCCTCTTGAGTCTTCCCAGACGTCACTGTTGACATTCTCAAGGCTCCAGAGTCAAGAAAAACGAGCCGCTGCCTCCTAAAATTACTTTTTTTGTAGTTGGCAAATTACAGAATTGGTTAAGAGGTAGTGTCATCTAGGGGTGAAACCAAAACACTAGGGTAAGGGTATGTTAGTGCTGTAGAAAACACTGAACGTAACTAACAAATGGCTTCTTACCAGATGTCAAAATATGTCAAAGTTTTCCTGACTGTCATCATTGATGCGACTTGATTTGAAACTTTAGTCGCATAGTTTAAAGTAGTTTAGTATGGGGTTTTCTTTCTTGCATGCAAAGTTTAAGGCCTACAATACAGGAAAGACGGATATAACACAGACAAAGACCGGCTTTATCACTCGCGGATGACCCGACTCTCTGTTATCAGTGATTTATCAAGGTTCTTGAGAACAGGCTGACGTGAGTCAGTATGGAGAGGTTTAAGTGTGTAAAAGGTCTGCCATCCCTCCAAAATGAGAATCACTATGAGCTGGGCCAGTTGTTCACCTTTATCTTCATTCACAGGCAATGTTTTGCCGGTAATGCTGCAGTGATCATCTCAGGGGAACTGCTGGGGATAGTGTGGAACAAACTTCTTGGCTCAGTTGCATATGAAATGTAGAGTATGTAGTTTAACTGACAGCCTGACACATCTCATAGTGCTCAGGGCTGGCCGATAGTTAAGATCTTTCAATCAGAAGAATCTTCATTTTAAAGCAAACGCCATTGTTGCCAAGTAAATTGTAGATGTTACAAAGTTTAATGAAGTAAAAATACATGGCAAGAGTCTTATTTTCGTCCACGATCACTGTAAGTCATTGAAATGTATGGTGATGGACATTAAATATAGCTCATTTCCAGAATCTGAATATGTATTTTTGATGTTAAGGTTTAATCCAGAGAGACCATTTTTTGACACAAGGTGCCATGGAATAAGTTCAAACCGTAGATGATAAGTGCCGTGGCACATGTGCGAACCACTAGATGCAAGAACAACAAAAGTGTTTCTTGAGTGAGCTCACCAGGAGATCTTCTCACCCTCTGGATGGAGACCTGGAAGTGTTTTACTGGGGAAGACTGAACGTACACAATAGTCTAAGTGATCCTACTTTTTGGAACAATGGTCTGGGGAAGGAAGTGCAATAAGGGGCCTATCCCAAGTCCTTGAAAGCCTTGCTGCTTTGGATGGGGCCTGTGTCAACAGACCCCCCACCTAATCTCGCCAAGGGTCACAGTTGCTTTTGCACCCTCTGTCCCTTTGCCTGTGCGGACACCCCCTCTTCCCTCCCCAGCTCTGGTTTGGGATAGCACAAACCGGAAAAGTGTCTCACAAAGGGAAGTGTATTCTTCCATGAAGGAAACATTGTGTAAACAAAGAAGACCACCAAAGACATGGTAGGTGGACTGAAATGGGTTTGTCTTTGCCCGCTGGTGCAGAAGTGCACTGCGCCTCCCTGTCTCTCGTTGCGCACGGTATCTATGTGCGCTTCACAAGAGCTAGAAAGATGACCAAAACAATGAAGATGGGTTGGAATGTAGTGTCATTACGTAACTTGAGACTGGTTAAGAGAAAGAGCTTGACGGTGAGAGGGATAATGCATTTGCCCGAATCAGTGTCTAAGATTTCTGTCTGTAGAAGATCCCAGATGTTCAAGTGCTGGAGGAAATCTTGATGACAGGATATTAAGGGTGTCACGATTGCGATTTTAAAATCACAATCTCGAACTTCAAATTGCTGCCCGCCCCCATGTCTTGTCTGGTCGGCGTGCTAAGCGGAAAAAAAACAAAAAAACACGCGTGTTGAAGTTCTGCGAGTCAACCTCCTCTAATTTAGCCTCAGCCAGTCAAAATATAGCATGGCAACTGCAGATGCAGGAGACCCATCGACAGAACTTGAAACCCCTACTCTTTCATTAAAGTCGCGGGTATGGAAGTATTTTGGATTTCCAGTGAGTTATGTTGACAATGTTGACAAAGCCACAGTTTGCAAGCTCTGCTATGTGCGTGTACCCAACATGGCATCATGACTTTTTGCGTAAACATACACGCCACTTTCAAGTCAAGTGGTGTGTTATCTATACACATTTTGAGCTATCCGTGTGTATCTGTGTATGTCTACGCCGTTAATTGTCCAAGTGATTCCGCGTGTCTGTACACGCCGTTAAATGTCAGCGCGAAACGAAGCAAAATGTAGATCTACATCTGGGGAGCGATCTTTTTTTCCTAGGATGGTAAGGGAAGACTCATAAATGTATTAACCCCAGTGACGGTTAGGTTTAGGGACGGGCTTGAGGTAAGTCATATATTTATATATACAGTAATGTAACGTTAAGTCAATGGCGTTCATAAACACGCTGAAAAGCGATTATGTGTGTTGATAGCACGCCAAAAATGGAAATACAAATTGGCGTGTCGTACTTTCGCCATTTCATGAGATCAGTCTGGTGTACCATATTCTTCCACTGGCAGCACGACTAACATGGCTGGGCCTCTCCGCAGGCACCACAAAAACATAGATTTATCTGTTAAACCAACAACTGTATGTTTGTTTTGTGAACCTGACATGCTATCTTCTATGAAGAAGACAGTTACAAAAGAAAAACTATGGCGCAGGTTATTTTGCTTACGTTTCCGATTGACTAAAGACATAAGATATTATAAGCACTTTATGTTGTTAATAAATGTTTTAAATTTGACAATGTAGTGTGGTACGTTGCGAACAAAGGTCAGGTATTATAAATTGCATAAAAGACTAGTCTAAAAATGGCATAGCAAAAATCGAGAATCGAATTGAACCGTGAACTTGGAATCGAAGATTTGGATACCCCTACAGGATATGGATGTTACCTTAAAGGGATAGTTCACTTTGAAATTAATTTTTGATATGTTTTATCTTACCTCAAGGGCATCCAAGATGTAGGTGTCTTTGTTTTCACAGTATTTTCAATTTTGACATTTTTCAGTCAAACCGTTGTTGTCTATCAGTCATACACTGGGGGCTAAGGTGGTCCACCAAAGAGCATGCACAGAGAAGTCCAAATTAAACATGATTTAATGACTCGTAAATGTAAGTACATATTGATGGCCGAAGACACGAAACGAGCGGTTTGTGTGAGAAAACGAACAGTATTTATATCGTTTTTACCTCTTGTAATCACAGCCATGACAAGATGATCTGACGGCACGGGCGCTTCGGTCTGCGCATGCGCCAGAAGTGATCGCTTGCGTGCCGACGTCACTCTTTGTTTATACAGAGATTTCGGAAGTTTTACCTTTCACTAAACATATTTAGATATACGGGAAACCGCAATGGAAGATGATTTCGGTATATCTAAATATGTTTAGTAAAAGGTAAAACTTCCGAAATCTCCGTGTAAATATTGAGTGACGTCACACGCAAAAGCGATCACTTCCGGCGTGACATTGAACTGATTCAGTTCGGTTCAGTTGGACATTGCACAACTGATTCAGATCCCTTGGACGTCACTGTGATTACACGACGTAAAAACGATATAAATACTGTTCGTTTTCTCACACAAGCCGCTCGTTTCGTGTCTTAGGCCATCAATGTGTACTTACATTTAATCTAAATCTAAATCTAAATCATAAGCTAAAACATATCAAAAATTAATTTCAAAGTGAACTATTCCTTTAAGTACATTCTACTTAGGAAGCCTAATTCCTTCTTCTTATGATCTCATGCTTCCGGTGACATAATCTTGCAAGTGCTAAGAAAATGTGTATACTATATGGCTAAACATATTTTGTAGTGTACTTGGTTTTTGCGATTAGTTTTCTTGGTGAACTATTGTGTTAACACTACAGGGCTCTGGAACAACCTAGTTTTGTGACTCAGTTTCCCAGCGATGATATGGTACAAACACACAGAGGGGTAGCTGTCGCCAGCCTCATTTACACAGCCGATAAGAGGACCAGTAGAAGTGTGTTTCTCCTTCTCCAAACATGTAATCTCCCAGCACTGCAAGCGTTCCATTGTCAGGTCAAGAGGACTGGAATGGAGCTGTGAACTTCCTGGAATCTGCCACCTCTGACTTTGTGTTGAAATTCTTCAGGCCTCAAACATTCGAAACAGCCACAGATGCTAGGCAGTCCACTCCTTCCTTTTGACTGCTTTCTTTCTGTTTAATGGTTTCTGTAATAGAAGCCATCACAGAAGAGGAAGGTTGCCAGTCATTAAGCCATTGTTCAGTGGTCATGAACTGCTCAGGGCGGAGCCGGTGTATGGAAATCAAACATCAAACATTTAGCTGACGGATCAAAGTCATACTTGATGGCAGTTACAAAGGAAGAATCTCCAAAAGCTTCTTCAAAACTGTTTTCCAGTTCATTTTTTAAGACAGTCCCTCTACTACACCTGCATGTTCTGGAATAAAATGCACAGTAATACCTGTACCAAATACGTCAGGGGCATCCATTCCTGTTCCTGCAGAATTTAGCTCCAACAAAGCTGCCCTGAAGGATCCCGAAGACCTTTCTTACAGCCACCATAGTGTTGCGTTGAAATTTTGGCCATACATTGTAGTAACTCTCCATTTTAACTTGCATTAGTGGAGATTACAATCGATCTGCTATTAGCACGATTAGCTTGTTGGTCACGGTAACCATAGATATGTATAAGGCTAGATGTGTTACGGCGGAGTTTCCATCGTCATCACCGGTCCGGCGGCCATCTTGTCACAGATAAGCTGATGTAAGATGAGTGGTCAGCACGAACACAAATACTCTTATCTCGTTGAAATCTTGACGGATTTACAAACGGTTTGTTTTCTTACAAACGTTATTAACGTGGCTATAATTATCTGGATGATTATTTATTTATACACTTTTTATTCATAAGCAGTGGTGGAGGGAGTACTGAATCTCAGTACTTAAGTAAAAGTACAAATATCCAGATAAATATTTACTTTAGTAAAAGTAGAAGTAACACAATGACAACCATACTTAAGTAAAAAGTAAAAAGTACCTGATTTTAAATGTACTTTAAGTATTAAAAGTAAAAGTACTTGCATAACAATTTATTCTCTTAATGTCTATTTTCTAATGATTAATAAAACATTTAATTCTAACTCATTCAACCTAATACTCCAATAATGATGTTCAATAATGATGGAAAAAAATTGTTGTCACCATTTCTAAAACAAGCTTGTAATTAGGCTATATACACATCATGCTTATCCTTACTATATGTTAATAACTATGTTTGGCAGTAAACGCGATTAATTTATGGTGTTATTCTGAACCTCTTGGCTTGCCATAATCCTAAAGAAACGTATATTACACACGGTGCGTTTCCTATGCACGTAAAAACAAATTTTCGGGTATAAATTGCACGATAAACGCACTGCGTGCGAGACGCATTTTAATGTAACCGGGTTGATATATCAATGGCAACCAAATGTCACTGGTGAGACAAACGTGCAACGGACAGACGGTCAGATTACGTTTTGGCCGGGGAAAAACTGATCAGAAAATGTAACGAAAATGTAACAGAAGTTGTAGAAATGTAGTGGAGTAGAAAGTACAATAATTGCTGCAAAATGTAACAAAGTAAAAGTAAAAAGTATGCACTATTTATTCTTCTTAAGTAAAGTAAAGATACATGAAAAATGTACTTAAGTAAAGTAACAAAGTAATTGTACTTCGTTACATTCCACCACTGTTCATAAGTATGTCATAACTACATCTCTGACGTTTATAACAAAACAAACCGTTTGAAAATCGGTAGAAAATTGAGCAAGTTACGGTCATTTAAATAGTACATGCACCATTAACACAATGTTACGAGTGAGCGAGCTGCCTGTGACAAGATGGCCGCCAGGTGCAGACTTCGACCTCCATTGGCCAGCAGCGTGGACGATATATCTAGCCTTTATATAGATATCTATGACGGTAACCCCACTCCCAGCCGCTGACGTAAGCGGTTCTTAATTCAAGACCAGCAATGATTTGGTGCTACTGGTTCGGAGCTGGTGCTTTGGTGGTCGAAAAACACAGCTCTGCCTTGGTGAAATAGGGTTAAAGTTCCCATTCATAGACCTGAGTGCGTGCAGCAAAACTTAGCTATAAATTCTAGACCATAGCCGTTTTGATTTGACTACCTGTGCAACAAAGCCTGTGATGTTTAATGGTACTGCACAATGTATCTGTAAATCATGAGCCATGCTTTTCATTTGGGTGTGTATGTTTACAGCTTGGCTCCAACACATTGTCAGTTATAGTAGTGAAAGGCGTTGGCTGTTCTTTTTTAGATGAACGTATAATTGTGTACTTTTGACATAAGCAGTGGTTGTCTAAATTTAGTGCTTTCTTTTTTACAAACTACTTGCATCGCAGTCAGCATTGCAGAAATTCTCAATTGTGCTGAGTTGAGCAAAAATGGCCAAATGCATTCTTGTGGCGGAAAACCCTTTATTCTTTATGTCTGCCACTTTTAGCATGAAAAAATAAGGAGTTATTCTAAGCCTAGCAGTGTGGTAACCAAAGAGGAGGTGCTTTTTCTCGCTCGTGAACGACATTAAAAATAACTCGAACAAATATTTAGCAGATGAACGTTTTACAAGGTGTTTTTTTAGCACGACCAGTGTTGTCCGGTTTACACACTTTTAGCAGGTCCTTTTTAATGAATTAGTCAAAAAGACAAAAATCAGAATAATGGAATTGTTAAGTGAAATAACCTAAGCAAATTAACGATTCACGCTCAGATCTTCACTTCAAAGCTTCTCATTATGTACGGAAGGTAACTAGGTTTCATTCAGACCATGTCAATTGAGGTTATAGAGCTTTACTTCAAAGGGGTTTTTTGTGTTTTGGTCACTCACGGCTGTGACAGCTTCATAATAAGGACGGGTGATGGATCATCACCGTGATACCACATCGTGTGTGTATCCAGTTTCTGTGTTTTAGGTCCAATTCTATCCCAATGCCCCCTTGTATTGAACTTTGACCTCACTGAACTGGGTATACAAACAGTCGATTCACCTTTAGGCGGACGCCGCGGTTCCTATGACGTTCCTGTGGTCTGGTTAAATTGTTCTGTCATTACTCGGGAAATGAAAGCTGTTGTAAAACAGAACATGTAGATTGAATAATGAAACTAAATATAATAAAGGAAGTTCCCAAGTGTAAATTAAGGCTGGGCAATGTGGCTAAAAATTATCTCCATTAGAGCCCGACCGATAAAGGATTTTGAAGTCCGATACCGATGCAAATATTTATTGGTTGTAAAATCCGATATTCCGATATATCGGCCGATATTTTTTCTTAATTATTATTTCAGAAATGTGCAACAAATTGTAAAACATAAATTTTCAATATAACAGGCCAAGGAGAGATGATTCGTCTCATTGCTATAACTGTCACGCGCTATTAAAGAAATACTTCAGTCACATTGTCAAAAGTTAAAAGGACTACGCTGTAACAACATAATGTAACTACTAGCTAATTACGCTTCATTCACGGCTTATTTAACAGCAGCAAAACTGGACATGATAGTAACAAATTTTGTTAAAATATTTATTATCAAAATATGATACAAAATATTCATTTATCGGCCATTATTGCCTATACCGATAATTTGGAAAATGCCTAATATCGGCCGATAATATCGGTCTGGCTCTAATCTCCATATCTTTCTTCTGACAATAATTAACATCTCTGAAAATGATTTCAGTGTATCAACAAACCTTTTCAAGGTTTCACTTTCAAATTCAAATTTCACTTTCAGAAGATGTTTTCAGAAGCTGAATAGTAAATAAAAAATAAAAACCAACAGACATCTTTTTACAAAGTGATGTGGTAAATCAGGGTTTTGGCATATTGGCTTATGGTCTTCAGAAGAATTGGGGAAGAATTGTCTCCCTTAAGGGCCACCATTGCTGAAGATCAAAGACTCCAATATCACCATTGAGTGGTCTCTTATTTTCCATTCTCCTGCCAGTTTAACGTCCCCTGAGCTGGCCAGTGAGGTCAGCCAGAGGTCAGAGGTTAATGAAGTGCCCTCAGTTGTTCACAGGAAGAGACAGCGTTATTTAGTGCTGTATCTCCTAGTAAGCTAACAGGAATCTCCAGAGGTCCTCAGACCATCTCATCAGTCTGGATCCCAGACGCCCTCCGGGGCTCTAATGGGAAAGACCAATGTGAACTACCTACCTAGCAACTCGTTTTTAGCATGATGTTATGAACCTGAAAGTTAAAGGTGCAGTTATTTCTGCACCGCTAGTGGCACCAAAATATATAACCATCAGGGACACTAACAACTGCCTTGCAGAAATCCACTCGTCCACTCATGATACATCTACCAACTACCTAACAAGGCCTACAAACACGTCAAACCCTCTACTATCCAATTAAACTATCCAATTATTCTGACCTTTTTGGTTACAGGTTGTTGTAAAATTCAAATGAATATGTCCAAACAGTCCCTCATCTGTCTAATAAAACAATGTTTTAAACAGTCACTGGTGTTTCCATGGTTTCTACAGAAGTAAACCAGAAATCGAGAGTAGCGTGGATATGACGTCATTGACATGCGACGCAATGACACGGTTTTAGCTCATTTCTCTGGATTTAAAAATTGTTGGAAACATTTGAGATAATGTAAGTATACAAAGTCAACAAAATACAGTATATAACATTGTTCTAGTGGTTTTTGTATATTTTAAAGGGATACTTCACCTCTGGAAAGATGAATGTGTATTTAAAATGGGTAATTTATGTAAAAGAAATTGTTTTTGAATTTGGAGCTTTCTAGACTGAGAAAAGCCAGAAAATGTATTTTTGCCGTATGTGGGTGAAAGACAACAACTCCCAGAATGCACTTGCTTCGCTGCCCTAGGAGGCCACGCCTACTGGTAACAACAAGTCTAGGCTACTAGTGAGTCTCCGTGATGAGTCTGCCCGAAAATGTGTTTCGAGATCGCCCAAAATGTCAGAGATTCGGCTTTTACGATCTACAGTCGCCATTCATCATGTTTACTGTGGCGAGCAGGACGAGTGAGGGCCTGTGTGTTGATGAGAGTCTATTATATTACAGATCATCACACATTACACAGCGTACCATAGCATTTGCTTCATGTGGCATATCAGCCGGGACTCTTTAGGATGTACTCAGGACCTACAGACAAACAAACAACTCGAGAACCAGACTGAATCAATGGAGACTTACAGCCATGCTGGTGTGATGCAATTGGTGATAGTTGAAAAACTAGCATGACCAAATAGTAAAAATATAATTGGGCACCCTGCTTTCTAGTAGGGCTAGGTATTGACACAAATTTCACAATTCGATTCGATTTCGATTCACAAGCTTGCAATTCAATTCGTTTCGATTCAATATTGATTATTTTGGATAGTTACAATAAATGGCAAATTTTCTCAAGGAAATCAAATCTCTGAACTAATGCTGTAAACTATGGGAGTCCAGTTGTAGCCAATAGGCTTCATTAGCCTAATATGAAGGTAATAATGAACTGTTTTGTAGCTATAAAACACTTAAATTACCCTTTTATTCATTTTATAATAAGAAGATTATATGAAATATAAACATTTAAATGGTGGCTGTCATAAAAACTTGCCAGATTTATTCAAATATGCATTAAATATTGAAGAACATTAAGATTATAATGCATATGTAATATGGTGTATATATTTAGGACAATGCTCCTCTCTAGAGTTATTTTTTTCTAGCTGACTAACGAGTTTATGTGGGTTTTCTGAGGTAAATATGACGATACATTGATTACAAGCTGTTTAACTGACGTCTTTCCACGGTTGAAACGCAGATTGAGCGAATCAATGTGACATGATACGGATTTCGATAAGTTGTACTCTATCTTTTAACACACTTTCAGATGCTCATTCATGTTTATTTGGGGCTGTGACTGGTATTATTAACCCGGAAGAGAGATCAGCGCTGCTGCTTCTCCAGAGCGATCTCACGCCGCAGCGCCAAAACACTTTATGTTTTTGAATTTCAAAAGAAAATGGACATAATTTGAAAATTGAGACTTTGTTTCATATCAATAGTAACAAAGGACAAAGATTATTGCGATTTTTTTTGGATGCGCGCAGCCGCGACACAATGATCCCATTCATTAAAAAATGAAACAGGATGACTAATCGATTCTTGAGATTTAAGAATCGATATCGGTTCGTAAAAATGAGAATCAATTAGTATCGAGAAATCGATATTTATTACCCAGCCTTACTTTCTAGTCATTAGTATCAGTTCACCATCAGATCCAAACCACTTTGACTTTCTTTACACTGTACACAACTCCAGGTTGTGTGTCTCATATATGAGGTTTTGATGCAAATCTCAGCCCTAGAATCTTGTTTTTCTTCAGAAGTATATCTTTTCTATTGACTTTCTTGATGTGAAGTTGACATCTGTGTGCTTTATCTTGTGTTGTAGAGTTACTGGGCTCCACCAAGAGGCTGAACATCAACTATCAGGATCCAGACGGGTGAGTCATTGTTCTGTTGTGGGTGAATCTCATAAGGACATGTCCGGGTCAAAACACAGAGATAGTCACAGTCACTGAACACTTTCACAGCATTTTTTACCTTATATTTATCTCACAGCCCTGAGAGTGTCAGTGTGCTCATGTTCGTGCACGTTGACTTCCTGTGTGATGCATCATGATTAGTTTTTTTTTTTTTTTTAAACTTTTATTTTTTATTGGTTTATATCGATTTTTGTGAAACACACACACACAAAAAACAAAAAAACAAAAAAAAAAAAAACAGAACAGAACAAACCGGTCACTAGGGGTGTAACATACAATTATGTTATACACAAACTTTCATTAACATTATGTTAATATCAAATCAGGGGTTCCCTTTTCTTCCCCATACCCCCTCCCCTTTCCTTCCTTTATAGTACCATCAGGGGAAAAATTATAATTGTCCTTTCAAGTCAATAAAAGGTTCAGGGTCCCATTATACAACATACAAGCCAGAATATTTTCATTGGGCAAGTATTGTACATCTGAAGAGAGAGAGAAAAAAAAGGGTTCTCAATATAGTATTACCAATCAAATGTAAATGAGGAGATAATAAATAAATAAATAAATAAAAAAAAAGAGAGGAAATAACACTCACAGTATCTCCTTTTGTTCAATCCCTACTCGTATACCTTAGCCACTTTGACCAGTACTTGTAAAATTTATCCATGTTTAATCGTAAAGAGAAGGTCAGTTTTTCCATATCGTATATATGACTTACAATCACTATCCACTCATCTTTTGTTGGTGGACTCTCTTGGAGCCATTTCTTAGTTATTGTTTTTTTACTCGCAACTAATAATACATTAAGTAGGTATTTGTCTTGAGCATTAAGGTTAGTTGGTATATTTCCTAAATATATAGTACTGAAATTGTATTCCGTATCAAATCCCAGTATCAATTTTATTTCGGTCACTATCTCTAACCAAAAGGACTGAATCATTGGACATTTCCAAAATATGTGAAAGTAATCTGCCATAGAAGTATTACATAGTCTCCAACAGAATGCAGAATCTGGATTACCATTCTGTAAATATTTTCTTTTGGGAGTAATAAAGAATCTTATGATATTCTTCCATGAGAATTCTCTCCATTGGTTTGAACTGGTGGTAGTATACTGCGTTTTGCAGATGTTTAACCACTCTTCCTCAGATAAAATTATGTTCGTTTCCTTTTCCCATTTATCTTTCACATATAATGTAGAGTGATTTTTAGAAGATTGTATACTTGAATATAATCTTGATATCAGTTTCTTGTTAATATTAGTATTCTTGTTGGTATCAGTCCTATTCTCATACGCATCAATAAAAATATTGATCATATTCCTTTCAGATTTATCATTATTTTTAATATTTTTATTGTAATGGTTCCTAAGCTGTAAGTATCTAAAAAAATCTTGTTTTTCTAAAATATAGGTGTCAGTAAGATGTTGGAAGCTCGTTAAACCTGTTTTGGTTGAGATTGTACAGTATGATGTAATGCCTTTCAGCGTCCATTGTTTAAACCTTGAATCTAACTGTGCGGGTTTAAAATCGTTGTCATAGGCTACCCATCTTAACAACCGTGCTTGTTTCTCAAGCTTGAAATTTTTACATTCCTTGAACCAAACATTGAGAGGAACCATCGTCCAATGACTTAGTTTATTAGAGTATTTAATCCTAGTGGTTTTATCGCCTAGTAAGGAGGGGAGAGGAAAGTCCAGCTGGCTAAGTTCTAATTCTTTCCACCTTGCTTCATACTCATTATTACACCAACAAACTAGATATTTCAGTTGTGCCGCTTTGTAGTAATCTTCCAGACAGGGAAGAGACAATCCTCCTCTCTCCTTTGATAATTGTAGTGTTTTAAGTCTGACCCTAGGTTTCTGATTTTTCCATATGAATCTAGAGATCATTCGGTTCCAGTCATTAAACTGTTTTTTCGGAATCTCTACAGGCAGCGATTGGAATAGAAACAGTAATCGTGGTAGAACGTTCATTCTTATACTTTCAATTCGATTATATAAACCCAGGGGTAAGGGCATCCATCTGTCCAAATCTGCTTTTAGTTCTTTAGTTATGGGTTCATAATTAATAGTGTACAGTTTTGTCATATTCTTTGGTATGGTAACTCCTAAGTATTTAATATTAGTTTTCCACTTAAAATTATATTTATTACATATGTTCTCCTGTGGTGAATAATGAAAAGAGAGGATTTGAGTTTTGTCTAAATTCAATCTATATCCTGAGTACCAACCAAACTGCTCAAGGCATGACATTAATTTAGGTAAACTAGAGTCGGGGTCCGAGATTGTCATAAGAATATCATCTGCATATAGACATATTTTATGTTCATTTCCTTTAAATTGAACTCCTGGTATTTCTACATCTTCTCTAATTGCTTGAGCAAGTGGCTCTATGAATAGTGCAAAAAGTGTGGGGCTTAAAGGGCATCCCTGGCGACATCCCCGTTCCAGGGTGATTGAATTCGAAATACTACCATTTATTTTAACCTGTGCCGTCGGTAAATGATATAGTGGTTTAAGACATCCTAAAACCTTTTCATTGAAGCCAAAACGATGCAGTACCCGATACAAAAATTCCCATCGTACGGAATCAAAAGCCTTTTCGGCATCGAGGCTAATTACCAGAGATTTAGAGTTAATTTTGCTTATGTTCTCAATCAAAAATAATGCCCGTCTCACATTATCTTGTGTCTGCCTATTTTTCACAAATCCTGTTTGGTCGGTGTCAATCAGTTCAGGAATTATGTTTTCTAGTCTTTTTGCAATTATTGAAGCATATAATCTATAGTCTATATTCAAAACCGAAATAGGTCTATATGATCCACATTCTGTCTTATCCTTTCCATCTTTTGGTATTACTGATATAATAGCCTGCTTCCAGGATATTGGTGTCTCCCCCCCCTTAAGAACGTGATTAAAACATTTTAACAGCATAGGTTTTAATAATTCCTTAAATTTTTTGTACCACTCTGCTGGATACCCATCCCCCCCAGGTACTTTATTTGTCTTTAAATTTGATATCGCCTTATCAATTTCAGCTTCTGTGATTTCTTGTGTTAATATTTTATTTTGTGTAAGTCCTACTGATGGTAAATCTAGAGATTCCAAAAAATGTTCAATACTGGAAGGGTCAGCTGCTTTTGGTTGAGAATATAATTTTTTATAATAGACTTCAAATGATCTTAATATGTCTTCTGTTTTATAGCACGTTACATTGGTTTCTGGGTTCCTAATTTTGAAAACTGACCTTTCCGTTTGCTGTTTACGGAGTTTCCATGCTAACATTTTTTTAGCTCTGGGTCCATTTTCATAATACTTCTGTTTAATATATTTAAGTTTGATCTCTACTTGTTTATCAAGTATTTTATTTATTTGTTGTTTTCTTACTTTTATTTCGTCTAAGATTTGAGGTTTATTTAATTCAATATGTTTTTGTTCCAGTGCTTTTAGTGAGTTTGATAAATCAGTCAATATCTTCTGTTTTTCTTTTTTTTTTCTTGAGGACCACTTTAACAGCTTTCCTCTTAACACTGCCTTAGCAGCATCCCATAGAACACTTGATGACACCTCCTCATTATTATTAAATTCAATGTACTCTTTGATTTCTTTTTTAATATACTCTATACATTGGGGATCATTTAAAAGGGTAGTGTTCAATCTCCAGATGGTGTTCTTAGGGTGAACATCCAAATGGAGTCTCAAATAAACTCCCGCATGATCTGAAACATCTCTAATTCCTATATCACAACCCGCAATTCTATGCCTATCTGAATGGAGCATGAAAAAATAATCAATCCTTGAGTAGACTATATGTGGATGGGAGAAAAATGTAAACTGTCTCACATTTGGATGGAGTTCCCTCCATATGTCAATCATGCCAGCTTCCTTAAGCATTTTTTTAACATAAAGAGATTCAGAATTTATCTTTTTTGCTGGATTTGAAGAGTCTAGGGTAGGATGCAGCTGTACATTCCAGTCCCCTCCACATATAAGTGTGCCAGATATTTCTGAATTTATTAGCTCAAGTATTTTCATAATTAGTAATTTGTCTTTTCCTGGTGGTCTGTAAACATTAAGTAATGTTACTTCCTTTGAGTCTAGGATCCCTTTCACCAGAATATAACGTCCTTCTTTATCAGCTATTTGGCTGGAGACCTGGAAAGTCACCTTATTCGATATCAATATTGCAACACCTCTTGCATGTCCTTTAGTGTATGATGAATAAAAAGTGTTTCTAAATCCTAACTTTCTCAGTTTTTCATGTTCAGTTTGTATTAGATGAGTCTCCTGCCAAAAAATAATATGTTGGTTCTCTCTTTTCATCTTGGCAATAAGTTTACTTCGTTTAATGGGATTTTGCAACCCATTAACATTAAGTGTAATAATACTATATTCTTGTTGTGACATTTATCTTCTGATGTACTATTATCTTAAAAATCCCAAGTGACCTTAACATTTTAACACAAGTAACACAAAACAAAAAAGTGAAAAAATAAAAGAATTTACAATCAAAGGAAACCGAAACTTCCATAGTCAAAGTTCCTTTTGAAGAAACTTCTATTTGGAAAGGAGAAACTTCGATTAACGAAGGGCCTTCCCCGTGCAAACTGATATTAAAGATCAGAGCACGTCTTATCTTCAGCTCCCAGACCTAGCCGTTGTATTCATTTATACAGGTCTTTCAAGCTATGACGTAAACTCAACTAACAAAACGCCAGAGTTGCGGCATGAGCCTGAGTTTAAGCATATCGAGTCAACACAAATAACAGAATTCTTGTATGAAAATAACATTACCCTTGTTATATTAAACGACTTATGTTGTTGATTTCGTACGCCACGTTTATATTGATATAAGTTCATCCTGAGTGGGAATCAAACCGTTTCTCCGGGATCCCGACGGAAATCCTGGAGTCTTTTCCGTGCCCTCTCTTGATGTTCATCTCGGGTACGTCGTGGTTTTGCACCTGCTGTTTCCCAAGAGATTTTACTCAGCCTCTCCATTGAAGTTGGTGCGGTGATGTCTTCTCTGATGTTTGCCGTGGTCAATCCTTTCTTTATTAGGTCCTTCATCGCCTCCGTTGCGCTGTTATAAACAACTGGACCATCTTCAAAGAATACCCGAAGTTTAGCAGGGGGTGGTGTCTGGAAACGGAGACCCTTCTCTTTGAGTAGTTTCCTGATATGGGTGTATGCCTTCCTCTTCTTTTGAGTTTCAGCTGGGTAATCCTGGTCAAAGTACACCCGTTTTCCTTTCAGGTAAACTTCCCTCTTTTTCCATGCAGAATGAAGGACCAGCTCTTTAATTCTGTATTCAAGAAAATAGACAACAACCGATCGGGGGTTAGCATTTGGCGGTGGTTTAGGGCCGAGCGCCCTGTGGCAACGCTGTATCCCAAGTTCTGTTTCGGCGAGGGACAGTTCTGTCTTGATTAAATTTTCAACAACTTCCTGTATGTTGTCATAATCGGCCTCCTCCGGGATCCCGTACAAGCGTATATTGTTTCGTCGTGATCTCGCTTCAAGATCTGTCAGTTTTATTTGCATTTTTTGTTGGATGTCGAGAGTTTGGCCTAGCACCTCCTTAGCCTCTGCACTCCATTCTTCCAAATCCGCCACCCTTTGCTCGACCTCCTCCACTCTGTTCACCGTATCTTTCAGATCTTTGGTAATTTCGTTCAGCTTGAGGCTGATGTCTGTACTCAGGCTTGCCAGGTCTGCTTTCCAGTCTCTGGAGAAAGTCTCTTGAAAGTTGTTTAATTCTGTGTTCACGTCAGATCGGAGTGCCTTAATTTCAGAATATATAGCGCTGATGCAAACTTGCATTGTATCCGCGGCCTCGTTCTCACCAGCGTTGTCATCGTCATCATTCTCCTTTGTTTGTCTCCCGTTTTTCTCAGGTTTTTGGGTTGATTTACTTCTAGCTTTTCGTTGTTTCTCCCCCTCCATATTCGTTCATCAATTACACGGCGTAAAGTTAAATTAAGCTGGGGGAGTATAACTGACTTGTCTGGGAGCACACGTTCTACACTGCCACTCGCCTCGCCGCCATACCGGAAGTCTCATCATGATTAGTTTTGAAATTGACAGGGACAAGCTTTTGGGAAGTTGTTAAATCACATCGGCACACTCATGGTACCGTCTTAAAGGGTTAGTTCACCCAAAAATGAAAATTCTGTCAGTATTTACTCACCCTCATGTTGTTCCAACCCCGTAAGACCTTCGTTCATCTTCGGAACACAAATTAAGATATTTAAGATATTAAGATCGCTCCTGCATACAGTCCACAGGCTTCTTGAGGGACTGGCTCTTGCTGTTCCCGAAAAGTCATTAAAGACATCGTTAAAATAGTCCAAGTGACTACAGTGGCTCAATCTTAACTTTATCAAACGACGAGAACACTTTTGTGCGCAAAAAAACAACAAAAATAACGACTTTATTTCAACTATTCACTTCCTTCTCCATGAGCCTGTAAGTCAGTTAACGTAGTGTGATTGCGTAGAGCTACGTCACACGTAGGCTCACTATTGGCCGACGCTGGTCATGTGTGTGTGATGCGTGTGACGTACAATAACAGAAGCTTACGCTATTAAACTAGTAACCTGACTCGCGCAGAGGGAGAAATAAACGAATAGTTGAAATAAAGTCGTTATTTTTGTTGTTTTTTTGCGCACAAAAGTGTTCTCGTCGTTTGATAAACTTAAGATTGAGCCCCTGTAGTCACTTGGACTATTTTAACGATGTCTTTAATGACTTTTCGAGGACAGCAAGAGCCAGTCCCTCAAGAAGCCTATGGACTGTATGCAGGAGCGATCTTAATATCTTAAATATCTTAATTTGTGTTCCGAAGATGAACGAAGGTCTTACAGGGTTGGAACAACATGAGGGTGAGCAAATACTGACAGAATTTTCATTTTTGGGTGAACTAACCCTTTAAAGGGATACCCCTCTTTCGACACTCTGAGACACTTTGATAGCACTTAATCAAAGAAGATACTTTATAAAGACAGTTATACAGGCAGGAGAAAACAGTCTTGACAAGTCGAACCACGAACGCTGTTCATACAGTTCAGAAGTTCGCTGAACTTTTCGTGGTTCGACTTATCGAGACTGTTTTCCAAAGATGGCTTCTGCCTGTATACACGAAGTGAACTGTCTTCATAAAGTATCTTCTTATTAAACGGTCTGTACACTTACAAAGTTCTCAATGCTTCGTTTTGCGTGTATGGAGCCTCATTATATTACTGTGTTAGTGTGGGGCTATTTTGAGCCTTATTAGTGGTATAAACTAGCGATTTCTTTTTACTTAGTCAATGCCCCCATTACTAGCGTTATACGCTAAACAGTTTTAGAGATTAAACTCTTTACATTCGATTATCATGAAAACAAATCTCAGAGAACGATTGACTAGGTACCAATGTTTTAATAGAGCAAAGGTTCATTTTGCGCTGGAGTTCTGCTTTAAGGGAATAGCATAGTTAAATAAATGTCCTCTCCGCACACCTCTAACCTCTCTGTTTGTTCTCCGACAGACCCCTGAATAATAACTCGGCCGTGTCTTCATCCATCTTTGCTGAAATTATCATGTTTGGCCAACTTCATATACTCACTAAGTGCACTATGAGCTATTAGCCTGTGTTTATAAAAGTAGATCCCTTACCTGTGGTTTGTCTTAAACTGACCAAGTATCGTTGCTCTCACAGTCCATTAAAACATGCTATGTCAACAGTGTCTTTGAGATAAGATGGGCCTCTCTCAGGGCTGTAAAACGCTACATTGACCTCATATATTTAAGTCGAGACTTTGGGTGACATTTAGGTGCTTGTTTTTGGGTCCACCTCTCTGTCGTAAAAAAGAGAAAGGGGGGAGGGCCAGCCGAGGGGTCAGAGATGGCCATTCGTGGATAAGGACCGTAACGAATTAGATAGTGTTTACAAAGCACCGAACAGCCATTATTGAGGCCGGATGGGAAAACAGGGAATGATGGATGGAGATTTATGGGAGTTGTTGAGTGCTGGTCTGTAGCTGGTGTGAACTATATGTCATTTTAAATGGATAACCAGAAATATTCAAGATAAACTTGTGGATTAGACTGGCTGACGTCTCAGGTCTTTAAAGCGGTCCACTCTCAGTTTGAACAAGATGCATCAATATTATGTTCGGTTAAGTTGCCATGGTATCTACTGACCGGCTTTTGTTATATAACATCTCTATCCAATGGAAATTTACTGACAGAAGAGGAAAACAGGAAAACGGTTGAAAGGATGTAGTTGAACTCACTCGGAGTGTGTGTAACGCAGTCATGCAGAGACCTGTATCAATTATTAATGGGAATAAAGTACATAGACTCACCCATGTGTAGGCAGAGGAATCTGAATGATCTTACGAAATCTGCAATCTGTTTGACTTTGATTTTATTTGACATAAAAAGTAGCAATATAACATTGTTACAACTTCATTGTGAAGGATAACACAAAGTTGCATTAACTTATTTTCCTTGTGGTCCTTGATTTTTTTTTTTTTAACGAGACATTTTCATGATAAACCATGTACACACACAAAAAAAAAACTACATTTATACATATCTATTACACCATCCTAAAAACAATCTCTTCACACTTTTACTAACAATGCGGGTTTTTACTAACAATCTAATTATAAAGAAAATTAAGCTACTTTTTAGGACCATGAGGATTTTTTCTGTGTGACAATTTATTACAATTACACTCTCAGAAAAAAAGGTACAAAAGTTGTCACTGGGGCTGTACCTTTTCAAATGGTACACTTTCTTACCTTAGTGGTACATATTAGCACCTAAAATGTACATATTAACAAGTAAAATGTACATATCAGTACCTAAAATGTACATATTAACACCTAAAATGTACATATTAGCACCTAAAATGTACATAGTACCTAAAATGTACATATTTACACCTAAAATGTACATATTAACACCTAAAATGTACATATTAGTACCAAAAATGTACATATTAACACCTAAAATTTACATATTAGTACCTAAAATGTACATATTAGTTCCTAAAATGTACATATTAATACCTAAAATGTACATATTAACACCTAAAATGTACATATTAGCACCTAAAATGTACATAGTACCTAAAATGTACATATTAACACCTAAAATGTACATATTAGTACCTAAAATGTACATATTAACACCTAAAATTCACATATTAGTACCTAAAATGTACATATCAGTACCTAAAATGTACATACTAACACCTAAAATGTACATATTAGCACCTAAAATGTACATAGTACCTAAAATGTACATATTTACACCTAAAATGTACATATTAACACCTAAAATGTACATATTAGTACCTAAAATGTACATATTAACACCTAAAATTCACATATTAGTACCTAAAATGTACATATTAGTTCCTAAAATGTACATATTAATACCTAAAATGTACATATTAGCACCTAAAATGTACATATTAATACCTAAAATGTACATATTAACACCTAAAATGTACATATTGGTACCTAAAATGTACATATTAACACCTAAAATTCACATATTAGTTCCTAAAATGTACATATTAGTCCCTAAAATGTACACATTTACACCTAAAATGGACAAAAGTTTACCTTTTGAAAAGGTGCAGCCCCAGTGACAGCTTTTGTACCTTTTTTTCTGAGAGTGTACAGAGCCCTGCACAAAAAAAAAAAAAAATGTAGGCCTATGAATGAACAAATAGTTCCCACAACTTATAAGCTAATATGTCACTGGCACTGATCTGTGATTGGTCTGTTAGCCCATTAGGCCCAACCCCCTATGGGCGGGTTTGAAAGGGTGAGATCTAGAGCTTATAGTCTTCACTGAAATCCCCCCCTCTTACACTTTCCTGACGATATTTACATCATTGTGGGAGGAAGTGAAAAAAGTAAATAGCAGATTTCTCTCGTTTCAGGGGAAAATGAGAGTGTTTTACGACCATTCAATTGTATAACTAGGTTTCTAACAATGGAAAGCTTAATGCAAATGGGTGGAGTGGCCCTTTAAACGAAAATTCTTACATATTGTGCCTTTAATTTGTGGCCACAATATATATATATATATATATATATATATATATATATATATATATTGTCTGCATATCATGAGCAGGGTCCATATAATTTACATAAAATCATGCCAGACTAATGAGTAAATAAATAAGTAAATACTTTAAAAAATATATATAATATATAATATAAAATCCACAATATTGTAGAAGGGTGTTACAGTTTGTTACGCATTTATGTTATGCCAATCAAAAACAGTATTTTTAATAATACAGTAATTCCAATAAGATAATGGGAATCAAAACTGTTATGGTAATTATGGTAAAAATTTTGATGCACGAGTTGCCAAGATGAGATAACCTTTGACCTTTTCAAAATGGCGGAGAACAACGCAAGAGTCGTGAATGGTAAAAATATGTACTATTCGTGATGTAGATGTAGCAGATGACTTAAGCAATCTAAAATAGTTTTAGCTAAATAACAGGTCTGGATCTCCGTCTTTTTACCACATTACGACAACAAAAGCACTTGAACGCAACACACTAGAGCCCGACCGATAAAGGATTTTGAAGGCCGATACCGATACAAATATTTTTGGGTTTTAAAATCCGATATATCGGCCGATATTTATTTTTTTTATTAAATATTGTTGGATTTCACACACGTGTAAAAGAAAAGCTAACTTTTCTGCACAAGATACGTTTGATACTTTTTCTCTATGTCTAAATGTTCACTCCTCGCAAGTCTAACTTACATTTTACAATGCAGGGACTGTAACTAGAGATATAAATACAGTAATCATTACTTTAATTAGGCAGAAAAAGTTCATTGTGGTTTCCAAGCTCATTAATGTTAACGTTAGCGGTCTTCCACTGATGATAGTGGCATTAGCTAGCTTTGTGGTTAGCTAGTCTATGACAAGCCATAATTTAGCAATAGATAACATCATACTGCAAATTGTAAAACATACATTTTCAATATAACAGGCCAAGGAGAGATGATTGAAGCGTGTTTCGTCCATTTTTATTTTATTTTTTAAATATTAATTTATCGGCCATTATAACTGCCGATACCGATGTTATAGAAAATGCCTATTTCCCATAGCACGTGAACGCACCATTAGAATAATAAGAAAAAAAGTCATTGTGGCAATGAGAATTTTTGGTCAGAATGTGCTTAGTTATTATATAAATATATTTATAGTAATAAAATAGTGTACACTCTTTAGGCTTTCTTTTGATTTTGGACCTGAACATGCATTCGTCAGATACACCCATATAAACTATGTTGGAGTTGCAACACTGTATGTTTCTGCATGATGACCTCAGCGTGCATCACACACCGTACTTTTGATTGTGAAAGTTTGTAATAGTTTTGCATGCCCAGGTCTGTTAATAAATGTGAACAAAATGAAATGTTTGGGTGGTGATGTTGGGGGGGGGTTCCAGCAAATAATAGTGGTGTAGCACTGAAGGCTTTGCTTGTCTGTGAGACAAATTAGTATTTGAGCCGCCTTTGACTTTCTGGGGAACTGTTGGGATTTGTATGGGGGGCGTTTCCATGGCAAACGTCCTGGAATGCGTGTGAATGAATGGCCAGGCCGGTGTGAGAGGGACTCTTTGGAGCCCTGTCCTTTGTCCACCCAGGGCCGCGCTGCCAGGACGCATCAAATCCGTCCTGACATCCCGCGAAATGAAGGCGAAAGTGGACAGGGCTTGTAACACAAGACCCTCGCTGAGTTCTGGGAACTTCTCCGAAATTGTGTGTTTGTGGGTAAATCAACAACTGCCCCAATATCGCTGCGGGCAGTCATCGGACTGTCTGACCCGCTCTTGATTTCCTGGGGTGCAAACCTCTGTTTTTGTCTGGTGTGATGGCGAAATGCAGCCAAACCTTGTAACCGATGAAGAACATGGCAGAACATGATTTCAATTAATCAAGCAAGTTTAATTGTGTGTTTGAAACATTCCAAGTATTAAGTGAAGTGTTAATCCCTATTGACTTGTAATTGTTAAATGTGCTTAGAAACAGCTTTAAGGTGTACCTGTGCTAACGCGTCCCCTTAAATGTTGTATTGTGGGCAAGGCTTAACATTAAGGATGGCCCAAGGCTAGATGACAGTACTCACATTTGATGACAGTTCTCACACTTGTCCTGTCGGGCCAGTGCACAGAGTTTTGTTGTTTGGTTTTCTGCCATTTATCCAAAATTGTTGCTTATCCTGCTCATTTAAATGTAGCGTTGTTTTATTGGTAGCCATTTAATTGTATTTATATTTTGATATATTTCATGTATTATACTTTTTTTTTTTTTGATACTGGGTCGGTGAAAATGTTGGAAGTGCAAGTTGAGCTGCTGTCCTGTTACGATTCCAGACGATGAATAAGGGTCTTATCAAGCGAAACGATCGCTCATTTAAAAAAATAATAACAAAGTTTAAGTTTTATAAGCTCAAATGGTCGCCTTGCTCTGTTCTGTGACTCTCCTGTTCGAACGTGTTCATCAAAATGAACGAATCTTTTTCCGAGTCATTTGGTTCATTCAACGAACGAAACGAACAAATTGACTCTGAAAAAGATTCGTTCGAACAGGAGAGTCATGAACGTGCATCACAGAACAGAGCAAGATGAAAACTTTGTTATTTATTAATTAAATGAGTGATCGTTTCGCTTGATAAGACCCTTATTCATCGTCTGGAATCGTTTAAAGCCCTTTGAACAGTTTGCACTGAAACTGTCTTTTTGACTTTGAACCGTTTGGTTCCCACTGAAGTCCATTATATGGAGAAAAATCTAGGAATTTTTTCATCAAAAACCTTAGTTTCGTTTTGACTGAAGAAAGAATGACATGGACATCTTGGATGGCATGGGGGTGAGTAAATTATCAGCAAAGTTTTTTTCAAAAGTGAATTACTCCTTTAATGTAAGAAGAAGCGATGTCCGTTTTATGAAGAAATTATTCTTTCAAGTCGGGTTTTTTGAATGATTTGCTACTTCTGGTTCACACAAAAAATTGTGAGTTGACAGGGTAAATTGTTCACAAATTGGACCGATCTGGTTCTCAACTCAATGGTCCAGTTTTTAGCAGCCCAATAGACCCCTTTTGCGCCGACGTCACCGTTACGTCACGGCGCTAGCTGGAGGCAAAACAAAGTGAAAATGCACAGATTCGGCTACATAATAAGGAGCTTAAATAATTGTGACTATTATTAAATGTCATCTTGTTGTGTTGTTTGGTGCAAGAATTGATGAAAAATGAATATGCTGTATCTGGAACTTTTATTTCTAGAAAATATTCACATCATTAAAATCGCACCGTAATGTCACTCTTTACATTGTCGTGGTCTCGGCGCTGGCTCGGCAGAACTGCGGATCGTACACACAAGTCTTGTACAGGACCATATAGACATCTAAAGATTTATATGCCCTCAGTTTCTCTTTACGATCGGTTTCTCTGTAAGTGTAGAAGTCAGGTTACTCAACCGAGGTAACGTACGTTAATCCTGTCAGATCGTCCATGCATTGAGTGAGCGTGTAGGCGGCTACGGGTCGGCCAATCTGGTTCCGTCCGTTAAAAATAACTTTTGGAAATAACAATCGCGGTGATGGACACTGAGTGACCTTACACACTAAGATAATATCGGATTTTCTCCAGTCATTGTTAAAAAACAAGCTAACAATATTTGCTAACTAGCGTTAGTGAAGCGGCCAGAGGGATCGTTAGGCCTCCACCTAAGCTCCGCCCACAAAAAAACGTCACCATGTTTACCAACCGTAAAAGGGTCTATTATGATAATTTAATGGTGGTGTTGCATTATTTTTAGGCGTGAAAGTTTCAGTCCCCATTCATTGGAATTAAATGGACAAGAATAACCAGCACATTTATCAGATACTTCATATGAACTCTAAACAACACAAGGCTGAGTAAATAATGACAGTATTTACCTGTGTTTAGTCGAGACCACCTCACTCGAGTCCGAGTCGACACCGAGACCAGAGAGAGTCGAGTCCGAGTCAAGACCGAAACCAGAGAGAGTCGAGTCCGAGTCGAGTCCGAGACCAGAGACGGTCGAGTCCGAGTCGAGACCGAGACCAGTGAGGGTTGATTACCTAATTTACTTTTATTTACTTAGAGAAATCCTTTTTTTTTTTTTTTTTTACTGAATTTACTTTAAAAAATAAAGTACCCGAGAGTTTAAAAAATATGATCAGTTTAGGGTAAAAAGGCCACATAGTAGGTGGTGTTAAAAGTAATTTTATTACAATTTGTCATGCGCAGTTGCGCACTAGAAAATCACCAATCACTGGGCGTGTCAATCAATTTAAAGAAATATTTTATTCACATACATTAATAATCATGAAAAATATTTTGAATTGAACTCGAGTGGACTCGGGAATAATTCCGAGTCCTAAAAAAAAAATGTTCGAGTACGAGTCAATTCCGAGTCCAAATGGACACGAGTCCATGACAAGACCAAGACCATTAAAATATGGTCTCGAGTCCGAGACGAGTCCGAGTCCGAGTCTCGAGTACTACAACACTGGTATTTACTGTGCGTGCCCCCTAATCATCAATGTCATTTGTGTTTGGTTATATTGTTGATTCAGGTTAGCATGAATTTCATCCCGGTTCCCTGGTAAAGTGGGCGTCCACTCTAGATCCACTGATGAAGAGAGATGAAAACAACCTCTCACTACAACAACCCATCTATCCTCAGAGCCTCCAGTTTCTTTGAGTTTTTTCATAGAAAGCTGATGGAAGTGTGTGTGGACGTGTGAAAGAGAAGAGTACAGTCTTCTGTTCGCAAGAGAGAGAGAGCTCTTTCACAACACAGGTTTCTTTCAGCATCTACATCCCCTCGCAGGGCTCTCAAGCCCGGCCATCGGTGGGTCAGGTAGAGGAAAAAAGAAAGACGGCACAGGGGAGCGATTGTGCCATCTTACCCAGAGCCCCACACCTCACAACACGACCCACACGGAGTATGAAGACTTTCCATGCGCTGTTATTGAGATGAAATCTGCGTACTTCTGTGGAATGAATATAAGTGGGTTAAACACAACTGAGAAAGTGTTATCAAATAAATGCACATTATCCGAAGACCCCTATGATGGTGATTCCAATGCTGCGGAAAATTGAGTTCTGCGGGCACATGACCTGTGTGGGCTTGCTCATGACGCAGCCAGGGCCTGAACTCACTCTCTTACTCTCCTCTGATACACAAATGTCCCCAGTTGTGAGGCTGACAAGTTAAACTGTGTGCCATGGAGCCTCTGGCAGTCTCCATTTCCTGCCTTAACCTGCCCTCTTGTTGTAGTGCCGTGGAATGTTCTCAGACTGTGGGTATTTTAGTGTCTGTGCCACGGTCTGGGTGAATACTCGATTCTGATTGGCTGCAGGGTGTCCATTAAAAAGAAATAGAGGACACCTAGTAAAGGAGTTGTGGTGAAACTGACTGTTTACCATTCGAAATTAATCAATAAATGCGCTATGAGTAACCATAGCAACTGCCATTTTAAGTATCCGTTAAGTTTAAGTTTAAGTATCCAAAACAAACAACTAGTTAGCCATTACAAAAAAAAAAAACTATGCCTACCTGTGTGTTTTAATTATAGGTTGAAAAAAACGAAAGTGTAACGCCCATGGTTAGACAAGCCTAACTTACATGAAAAAAAGTTATCTTTCTGGCTCGTAAGTTAGCTAAACTGAAGGGTTCTCCGACTATAAATATCAGGCATAATCAGGGGAACGAAGTCATTGTTTGTAAAAACTTTAGATTTCGATTGTAAAACTAAGTAAAATATAAACGAATGTTTTAAAAATGTGTTATTTGGCAAGTGACCGTGGTATAAGCGGGTTAATGCCTAACAAGATCTCCATTGTCTAGGTATTAATGGACTTCCGATGCGCACGCCTCGCTGTCGTCCATTAACACTAGAATGGCCATAACGGTCATTTTGACCGTTTTGAATTTTATATCTACAATAACTTTGTTGAAAAAAATAATAAAATCCTGCTGGTACCTGACTTTTCCTAAAATTGTCTGTATTTTCATTTAAAATGCTTTTCATATAAATTAAGTTGCGTAAACATATTTACCTATTTCGGTCATAGACGGTCATATTGACCGCACTGAATTTCGCGGTATTTTTTTATTTCCTCCTCATCAGAGAGTGATTCAAAGTCAGAGTCCACATCAAGGAAAAAGAGACGGCTGCTATCATCAGACACGGCGGATCCAGATCCATTCATGTCGGATGATCCTGGTGAGCTCCGCTGCCCTGTCCTGCGCTGTTTGTTTTGCTGTATGGGCTGTTCACTAGTTCTGCTAGTCCTTTTATTTGACTTTTTTTGGATAGTTTTTGTCATTCAAACCTAGTTTTTATTTAGTTATCGTCTCGTTTTCGTCTTTGAAAAAATGTGGTTGACGAAAATAATTACGAAAATTATTCGTCAACGAAATAAACAGTGTTTTGAATCTAACAGTCAAAATGACCGTTTGTGGCCGTTCTAGTAGTTTTGGAATTCTGGCACTTCTAGTGTTAAAGGGTTAGTTCACCCAAAAATGAAAATTAAGTCATTAATTACTCACCCCCATGCTGTACCAACCCCGTAAGACCTTCGTTCATCTTCGGAACACAAATAAAGATATTTTTGATTGAATCTGAGAGCTGGATCAGTCCTACATAGACTGCCTAAGGGACTGACTCTTGACGGCCCATAAAGTCATTAAAGAAAAGGTTTAAATATTCCATGTGCCTACAGCGGCTCAATTATAAGTTTATCAAGCGACGAGACTACTTTTTGTGCGAAAAAAACATAAATAACGACTTAATTCGACTATTCCATTACTTCCTTATGGGCGCATGCGCGAGAACTGAGACGAGGTCGTTCTCATTCGTCTACTTCTTGTTACCGGCTGCTCACGGCTTAGGAGTTTTACCGCCACCTACCGTATAAGATGATGTGCTGATATAGCTGGAAGTGCAAAACTTTCTGCAGAGGAAGATGCGTGCTGTACATACGCTTTTCAATTTGCGTATTTTCCGCACTATAAGGTGCACTTAAAAGCCTTTAATCTTCTAAAAAAAACGACAGTGTTCCTTATAATCCGGAGCGCCTTATATATGGATAATCATTTTATACGGTAGGTGGCGGTAAAACTCCTAAGCGGTGAGCAGCCGGTAACAAGAAGTAGACGAATGAGAACGTCCTCGTCTCAGTTCTCGCGCATGCGCCCATAAGGAAGTAATAGAATAGTGGAATAAAGTCGTTATTTACGTTTTTTTCGCACAAAAAGTATTCTCGTCGCTTGATAAACTTATAATTGAGCCGCTGTAGGCACATGGAATATTTAAACCTTTTCTTTAATGACTTTATGGGCCGTCAAGAGTCAGTCCCTTAGGCAGTCTATCTAGGACTGATCCAGCTCTCAGATTCAATCAAAAATATCTTTATTTGTGTTCCGAAGATGAGCGAAGGTCTTACGGGGTTGGAACAGCATGGGGGGAAGTAATTAATGACTTAATTTTCATTTTTGGGTGAACTAACCCTTTAATACCTGACAATGGACACCTCAAAGGATATTAACCCTTACATAATGAACTCTACTTTAATAGAATCTTTTTATTAGTAAAATACCAAAACCATTGGAATTTTTTTCTGGGACTTTCGTGCAAAGATTCAGTGTATAATTTGGTACAGGGATTGCCCCTTTGGAGGAGGGACCTTGTGGTTTCTAGTCCTGAGTTTTAACCACTGTCACATCACCCCCTTTCATACACCTCTTAAACCTTAGAAGGAATTATTCATATTCAAACCTTCATATCCGTCACACCATTTCTCATGAGTGTCGAGAACGTCCGGCGTCTCAGCCGATTTACATCTGAGCGTTTCCGCTAAGCATGGCAAACTGTGTGTCCTGTGTGATTCAACACAATGTGAGAGTTTGACCCCAGCTTGTGATTCAAAGGCCTTGCAAAGATTCATCTCTTCAAAGGCACAGTCGGCAAAGTGTTTTCCCTCAGCTGGAGTCTCAGTGTGTTGGTGAAAATAATCAACTTTAGCCATCATATTTACCCAGTCTGATCCATTTCCACTCTACTTGTCTGTACTGTTCAATTTCAGATCTAATATAAACAGCTGTCTGCTCCAAGATGCTTGTCTGAGCTCATGGGTTCAGGAAATGAATGACTCCTTTGGCCAACCCCATTTGGTTTCTTATTGAGTAAAAGCATCTGATCCTCTACTTTTAGTTTGATCAAATGTCGGGCCAAAATATATGCAAAGTTGCAAAGTAGACCGCTTAAGATGTTTCTCGATGATTCTTGTTAAGATAAGTCAGGCATCTTGTGGGTCAAGGCAACGTTTCCAGACTTTCCAGACTTGTCCAAGACTTCCAAAAGCTTGTGAGCTGACCATGTAGGCAGATGTTTAAGGCTTTGTTGGCACTCCGGACATAAATTCTGTTCCCAAAGATCAGCAGCATGATTGCACTGCCTTATTTTGGGAAATCAAATTTCTAAGCAGCATTTCATATATTCTTTGCAAAGAAGGCAATCCCAACTGAAATCAGTTGTAATTTGAGTCTCTTAAAGTGTCCCGAAAGGGTCCTTCACGAGGTTCACTTTCCAGAGCAATGTTGCCTGGAGTACACTACATGACTTTACTGAACAGATTTTAAAACACTATGCATCATACACCTTATGAATACTTACAAAGAATAACTGGGCATCATACACCGAGGCTGCGTTCACACTGCAGGGGCTTAAAGTTGGCGTGAAACGGAAGTTGAGATTGTCATTTTTTCCTTGTCGTGACGTATATCCGAGTGAAATGGCTTCTGAAATTAGAAGAAAATGTAGGGCAGGGCTTGATTTCATCCTTCGGGAATTGATTGGATCGTTGGAGGTTGGGCGTTGCAAACAATTTGATTGCGATTCTCATCGGATCTGGCCGCACCCTTTTGCCATTACACGTGACCAAAAGAAAAGAGAGGTCATTTCGATGGGGGAGGGAAGGGTAATGTATTTGATTAAAGATTTTAAGTGCACCAATAAATCATTTATAACAAAAACTACAATATTACATATAAAAAGAAGATTCGTCAAATTTGATTTCATGCCAACTTTAAAGGAGATGTATGCAAGGAATGTATTTCAATTAATCATAATTTTTCCCTGATATGTCACGAGACATAAAGAAATCATGTTCATTTCAAATACTTATATCACTGACATGTTGATGTTGTCATGTTGTGTTTTGTTCTGATGGTCCACCCTCTACCGATCTACCAATCACGGAGTCAGTAGTGTTGCGGCATTCGGGTTGCCAGCTCTTCTCTAGTTACCACAGCTTTAGATACAAACGTGTTCGGATAACGGATAGGATAACGTTGCAAAACCAAAAAAAAAAAAAATAAACTCTATCCGAATCCGAAATACTTCGTGACTAAGTCCGAAAACTCACTGTGTAGGACTCGTCACTTGCCATTGGAAGCTTCTTGTAGCAGCCTACGTTCCTGATGGATTCGGCAGCATATCTGGCAACCTCGAGTCAAGGCGGGGAGGGGATACACCCTAATTTGAAAGTGATTGCAGTACCATTTTTGGTCACAATCTTGCATGCAACTTCTGTAATTGCAAAAAAAAAAAAAAAATTGCAAGGCCGTGTGAAAGTGAACGTGACCCCCATGCGCAGAAGAGTACTCAACGGTCAACAACGTCACTTGTTATTTGCGGAAGTAGCTAAACATGGATGTCAACAGTGGAGCTCGTTTAGCAATATTAAAGTTATTTTCCCAACAGAACCAGAACAATTACAATCTTCTCACTCCTGCCTTCTTCAACGCAGAATTATGACGTTTGTCGCGTATCAATGACGTGAGGGTCGGATACATGCGACCTGGCCGTTCAGATTGAAGTCGTATTTCAAAAGATCGGATACATATCGGATTTGGATCACATGCTCAAGTGGTCTGGGTTGCATTTGAAAAGATCGGATCTGAGTCGTTCAGACGTGGGGCAAAAAAATTGGAATTGGGTCGTTTCAGCCTGCAGTCTTCAGAGGATCACACACTACCAGACTTTTCACTACCAGACAACAGGTCATTGTTTTAATAACTTGACATTTAAAGATATTAAGGGGGATATGTAGGCTATTCAGCCACCGGTGCGTCGTTTATTCCAAAAGCACTACAGTAATGTTGTACTTGCCAAATCAAACTCGGCTCATTCTTTAAGAGGCCACTTGTGCCTCAAGTGACAGCTTCCCCTTCTAAAAGTGATATGTGTGCAGTAATGGTGAGGACTTCACAAAGACCAGATTCTGGAAGGAGATTTACGTCTGAAGTGTTTGAGGAGGGGTGGTTGAAGACAGCTCCTGTTAGAGGTCTTGCTTTGGTTTCGGCATGTCCTAGCGAAATACATCCGCCCCAGACAAGTAGCATTTCAATTTGTCACGCATTTCAGTAAACATCAGATCATACGAGGGCGTCTGTGCCCAGAGGACACAGTTTTTTATTGCCTGAGCTTGTGCTGAATTGAATATATCCCCCCCTTGTTGCCCTGATTCTTTTTTTGGTTGTCTCGTGAAAGCTTGTAAATTTCAGACTTTGGTCTCTAATTGTGCCACAGCTTGAGCAATACGAAGTACTTTTACTAGACATTGGTTTGTTGGCAATCTCACATGTACTGGAGTTTTTTATTTTTCCATTCTCTTTATGACCACTCATGGCCTCGAGTGTGGAATGATGAGGCTTTGGGATCAAATTAAGCTGATTAAAGTTATTGAGTGGATTCTTTATTAGTTGGCGGTAGCCTTCATCTTTCCCAAAAGTACTGTTTCTTAGTTGTCAATGTTTTTTGTGTGCTTTGGACAACTCTCACTCCATCTCTTTTTTTTTCTCCTCCACTCAGGTTTTCAGCATTGCATCATGCTGCTCTCACAGGCACTACGGAGTTGCTCTCCTTGCTGTTGGAGGCTCAGGCCGTGGTGGACATCAAGGATAGCAACGGTTAGAACGGTCTCCTCATTAACACCAAGAATGATGACTACAAAATAACGATAACTATAGAGCGTAGGTCTTCAACTCTGCTCCTGGAGGCTTACTCCAACCCTAATCAAACACACCTGAACCAGCTAGTCAAGCTCTTCAGGATCGCTTGAAAATCACAGACTGAAGAAGGTTGATATAAACTCTGCTGGGCAGTGGGCCTCTAGGAGTAGGGGACCATGAAGACCTATGCATGTGCCATCACCGTCGGACAGAGAGACTGCGGTTACGCCCACTGAGCGGCAATATTGGTTTTCAGCGTGAATGCCGCGACAAACGCACAAAATCTAATACTGTGCTCACACCGGACGCGGATAGCGCGTCAAATTCTAGTTTGACGCTTGACCACTTTGTGTTAATTCGCGTGTCAAGAGTGAAACTGTCGCGCGTAAAAACAAAATTTACCGTTGGCGGCCATTTTTTTATGTCGACCGAGCATTCATCGAGAGAGTCACCGCTCTATATTTACTACATTGTGGGGATCATCGTCGCCATATATCTGTGTCCACCGAACTTATGCACATGTATGTTTGTCTTTACATCATAATACTATTTCATATAATCTAGATATGGAATGAATAACATTCAATACAAAATGAACAGTTTTAAGTGATAAAATATTTGCTTTGTTGTGCATAATCCCACCATGCGTTTAGTCATGTTATAAAATAATTTATTGAAGCATCCAGATCCTTCACCACTTGAGCAAGCAACTAGGCTCCTGATTGGTTAACGCGGCGCAAATTCACGCCAAAGTTCAGATTTTTCAACTCGGTCAGCAGACGCGAATTCGCGCCAAATGCGTGAATGCACAAATAGCACTAACCAAATCATTTGCGCGTAATGCGCCAGACGCTCAATTCGCGTCATTCACGTGAACTTGACACGCGAATGAGGCGTATTCGCGTCTTCTGCGCTGCACTCTACGCTTTTTTCGCGCCGCAGGAATTTTTTACGTGTGTAACGCGTCTTTGCATTGACTTAGCATTGAAATCATTCGCGTCCGGTGTGAATGCACTATCACACATCTAAAATGGGAACGAGGTTTGAGATTTGACAAGAAATCTGAGGCATATTTTTAAAGACTGCCAAAAGCTACAGAAAAGAGAAGCAAATGGATCGCTGCAATTCACAGGAACAACTGGATTCCAGGCAGCGAATCTTAGATTTGCAGTTATCATTCTGGGTCAATATGCAAAATTTTGGGGTAAAATCATACCCATATATATTGTATTCTTATATATTGTATTGACTTACAATTTTTATAAAATCTATACAAGTTTTAGGGCTGAACGATATGACGACACATGTGGAATACTTGACTCTGATTGGTCAATCGTGCCATCCAGTGGTATGTTATTCCCAGATAACTAGGATAACCCAGATAAAATAAGCTCACACAGGCTCATCATGGGATATTAAAGTCAGCAGCGCTATACGCTTGCTAGGAAAGTTATTTCTTCGTGGAAGTTTTGCGTCTGGTCCAACTACACTGTAAAAACTATTTTCATGATTTGTAATCACAACATTTTTTCTTTTGTCAAATCAACTTAAATAATTTATAGTTCAGATGACATAATATTTTGAGTTTCTGATGATTAAGTCAATCTCCTTCATTGTAATAACTCAATTTTTACATTTCAATGAACTTTTTTTTCAATGAAATTTTAAGGCAACCAGGTTACTTCATTTTTTAAGTTAAACCAACAATATTTTTTTGCAGTGTATATCGAGTCCAACCTTTAGTTTAAAACGATAATCGTTTGTTTTACTCACATTTTCACAGTTTTCCCCCATTAAATCCAGTCATGTTGCATACCATCTTTAGCATCCACACCAACGAACAATATTGTTTTGCAGATTTGTTGTCTGTCACTTTAAATGCTCACGCTCAGGATGGATTCTGATTGGCTGTCAATGTTTTGGAAAAAAACCATTGGGAATATGATTCCAATGACATTGCTTCAGTGTGTTGTAACTTGTTATCATTTAGTTGTGGTGTGGACTCTGCTATTTTTTAACATTTAGAACCATTTTTAAACCGTGGGCCCTATTTTAACGATCTGAAACGCAAGTATCAAGCGCGAAATTAACTTTGTGGGCGGGTCTTGCGCGCTGTTGCTATTTTAACCGGTGGGATAAATGACTCTCGTGCTAGACGCAAGTTTAAAAGGGGTTGGTCTGAAGTAGCTTCATTATTCATGGGTGTGGTTTGGGCGTAACGGAAACAAACCAATCAGAGCGTCATATCACATTCCCTTTAAGAGCGTGATGAACGAGGTGCGCTTTTTCCATGGCGCAATACTATTTTAATGGCGCGCTTCACAATCGTTTCACAGCCGAGGAGATCGATGTTCTTGTCAGGGCCGTAAAAAAAAGAGAAGTGACATTGGGGATGGGACAAACCCACCCAAATTAGCTTCAGTTAAACATGCATATAATAATTTGGGTAAATGTGTAAGCTTTAGGCCTATTTTTCCCATCATCATGGACACAACAACGATTCCCCTCGTGTTTTAATAGTTTTCCTTATAATAATGTATCATTTACAAAAAGTAAAATGCATCTGTGTAGATGAGAGAATCATCTACTATGTTTGCACGTTGTTCACACTCTGTATTATGGCCAAGCATGCGCACTTAAAACAGCATCTGAATGAACGTGCAGCACGCCACTGACTTTAGATCAGGTTTTTTCTGGTCATTGGCGCAATTGTTTTCTGGAACTGTCAAAATAGCACCAGGGGTTGTTTGCGCCAAAACACGCCTCCTTTTTGCGCTGACCCGCCCAGGGAGCGCAAGTTCATTTCCTAGTTTACCGAAGTCCGTCTGTGGAGGGAAAAGCCCACTTTGGGCGGGTGCAAAAGGGTACAAAGTCATTTCTGGGGTGCAAGATAGGGCTTTATCGGTATCATATTGGTCATCATCTTTGGTTTTGGTGTGAACAAGCCTCAACACATGAATTGAAACACAAAATGTAAGAATTGCTCACAGAACTCTGAGTTAGAGGTTGATTTGTTGTATGTTTTGTTCTGCAGGGATGCGGCCGCTGCATTACGCAGCATGGCAGGGGAAAGCTGACTCGGTGCTCATGCTCCTGAGATCAGGGGCCGCGGTCAACAGCGCGTCTCACGACGGGCAGATCCCACTGCATCTGGCCGCTCAGTACGGACACTATGAGGTGGTGCGTATCCGCTAGCCCGGTCTCAGAGGCTTCAAAACAGTTGCTGGTCTCAGACACTTCACAAACACAAACAGCAGAACAGTTTATCCCTTCTGGAACGAAAATACATTTCCCATATAGCCTATGAATGATCAATATATCATAATGTATGACATTTTTGTATTCAGTTATACAGTTCATAATATATTGATGTATATGTGATCAGATATGGTACTGCATGTGTAATATATTGCATATGTTTACTCAAGCAAAATAAACACACATATATATAGAGAAATATATATAATGTCTAATTTTTAATTATTTACATTATAAATGTCTCTTACTTTTTAAGCTAGTTAACACTTAATTTTAACTAGGGCTGGAAAATGATTAATCGCGATTAATCACATCCAAAATAAAAGCTTGTGTTTACATAATATATGTGTGTGTAGTGTGTATAATTATTTTGTATATATAAAACACACATGTATGTATATATTTAAGAAAAATGTGTTATTAATATATCAAATATTTATATTTATGTATAATATTAATTTTGTATAAATATATATAAAGTATATACATGCAAATATTTCTTAAATGTTTACATGCATGTGTGTTTATTTATATATACAAAATAATTATACACAGTGCACCCACATATATTATGTAAACACAAACTTTTATTTTGGATGCGATTAATCGCGATTAATCGTTTCCCAGCCCTTATTTTAACATTTGCTTTCCTTCAACAGTCGGAAGCAAAGCATGCTGGGAACTAGAAATCTGTTGAATCACATTATGTGAATGTGTGATTCACATTTTAACATTTTTATGGGAACATGTATGTGTAATATACGTACAATAAAGGATAAACATTGTGAATATTACATGTAATGTTATTTTTGATATTTTTGATATGTATTAATTAGGGCTGTCAAACGATTAATCGCGATTAATCGCATCCAAAATAAGTTTGTGTTTACATAATATATGTGGGTGCACTGTGTATAATTATTTTATAGATATAAATACACACACATGCTTGTGTATAATTAAGAAATATATTCATGAATATACTGTATAAAGATTTATATACAATTTATTTATATATAAATACAAATATTTCATGTATAAATAATATTTTTTTCTTAAATATACATGCATGTGTGTGTGTTTATATATAAAAAAATAATTATACACAGTGCACCCACATATATTATGTAAACACAAACTTTTATTTTGGATGCGATTAATCGCGATTAATCGTTTGACAGCCCTAGTATTAATATATAGCCATACATTGGTCAATGCATATATTGCTGTATATTGAGAAATATAAGCACTAGTTTCCTATATGTGGAACTGTATCGCATTATATTTTGCAGTATATTCCCATATATGTTTGTTCAGTAAGCTCTCTAGCGTCAATGGGCCGGCCTGACATTGTTCAATGTTTTTTCTATATAACAAACTTTCCCTAATTACTTTGTTTAAAACTGTGCTTCTATAAGCCAGCCCAGTCGGCCCTACAGAGAAAACTGTCTAGTCCATCCCTGTTTGAGAAGCAGTGTTGTTGGAGACCGCACCTGCAGATCATCTGACGTCAGCTCACTGAAATGCAAAGAAATATGATATTTGCGCTGCGACATCAACAAGTCACCCCAGATTGTTTTGTTTTTCTTTTTGTGTGTATGTACAGTATTATTGAGGGATAAAGATAATCTGCCTGTTTTTATGATTATGATTATGATTATTTTTCTGTCTCTCGTAACAAGCTAAACATAATTCATCTATTCTTTCTGTTTATCAGTCTGAGATGTTGTTGCAGCACCAGTCGAACCCGTGCGTGCTAAACAAGCCTAAGAAGACCCCTCTGGATCTGGCCTGCGAGTTTGGCCGGGTGAAGGTCAGTCATCTCATCTCTTGTTTATGAGCATTCTTCATGTGGTATGTCACAACAACATCACTGTTGCTATGACTACTGTGATCTCATAAATCCTGTGATCTGATGTGCGGTTGATAACATGTCCAGTAGAGCAAATTGAGATTTGTTTTGTTTCAAATATATGGACAATTCTCCCTTGATTCTACATAGACAACTAAACATAATAACCATGTGTTTTACTAGAGGCTCTGATAGTAATAAAAAATTAATAAACTTTAAGTACCGAAAGAATTTAGAGTAGGGATGGGCGATATATTAGCGTTTGCGAAATACCGGTAAAAATTTTCCTCACGATAAGAATTAGGCCATTTGTCCACCACAGCGTATTTAGCCAGCTTAAGACGCCGTGCTTTGGGCGCTTGAAAGCGTTTTGGCATTTTCCGTTGAGACGTTTTGTTGCTATGAACAGTAACCCCACAGGGGTATTGTTTTATTACGAGCCCTGTCTCGATCTCGGTTTGCCAGCAGACGCTCCTTTGTTCGGCGTTTGTTAAAAACTACTGTCAGGATTTACTAAACACACCCAGTGAAAAATGAGCACTGAAAAGATGTGGACAGGGTCATGTTTGACCTCTGACCTTATTTGAGGTCGACCGATATGTTTTTTTTTCACGACGATGCCGATACTGATCTTTTGAAATCCGGGTCGGCCGATGGCCGATTAATGCTGCCGATTTATTTTGGCCGTTGCTTGGTTTTTAACCACTATTTGAAAGATAAAATGTAAAAGAAATGCTAATTACTTAAAATAGACAAACTTTTTTAAACAAAAACATTTTATCCTCTCAAAAATAGGGTTGGGTATCGAGAATTGAGTATCGATTGGAACCGAGACTAACTTTTCGTTTATCCCGGAATCGTTCAAAAGTTAAAATTTCGATTCCTAGTTTCGATATTCACAGTCCGCCGAGCGGAAGAAGAAACCGCTGAACAACACCAACGAAGAAGCGTCTACCGGAAGTGTTGGCATAACCGCGCGAGTCGAACATGAGTAGCTTACGTCGGCGGTCCAAAGTGTGGCTTCACTTTTCTAAAAATAACGAAATCTCGGCAAAATGCAAAATTTGTGACAAAAGGAGTATTTTTACAGAAGGAGTATTTCCTTCAGAAAGGCCGTTGGTTAGCAAGGTTAGCTAAACTTTTTGACCCTGCCTCTTAAAAGAATCGGAATCGAGAATCGTTAGGAACCGGAATCGAAACAAGGAATCGGAATCGGAATCGGAATCGTTCGAATTCAAACAATACCCAACCCTACTCAAAAAATGTCCTGAAACATGTATTTTTGGTTTGTTTTGTTTGTTGGCAGACAAAGACAAATGGACATAACCTAATTATCACAAAAAAGGAGAAAAAAAAACTTTAAATGATTTAATTTTTTATATATAAGATTTACTATATTTTATTTTATTTAATTTAACTTCTAACAATAACGTATTTCACTAGTAAATTGCTGTTTAACGTCAAAAACAACCACCGGATGGGAAAATTATTATATATATATTAGTCTACAGTGAAATACAGTCACACTTTAGACTGTTTGGCCAGCATTTTAACCATGTTTAATCCAGCTACTATCTAACGGTCAGTGTTGTGCCTGAACGCGTTCAATGAACGCGTTAATATTTAGGTCTGCTGCTCACTCGGCTGGAAAATGACTCTAGCGGCAACGTGCGTCAAACACGTGTTCCACGACAACACCAGGCTGCCCACAGATGCGCCTGCCTAATAATCGGCTTGATGTACGTACTTGGATATAGTCCGATACCGATTATATTAAAAAATGACAAAAATCGGCCGACCGATTAATCGGTCTACCTCTGACCTTATTGCATATGCATTTGAAGGAGTTTCTCTTTCAGGCGCAAATTGTATGGGAGGAGAGTATTTAAAGGTGATTTAAGGTTTGCGCTCGTCAACGTACTAGTGTTTGCTCCATTATTTACCACCCCAAAACAGCACATCTTAAACCAGACGCTAATAAATCTTGGCAGATTGCGTTGGTAATGATGGAAATGATGCGGCCGATATTAGGCATTTTCTGAAATATCGTTATCGGCAGTTATAATGGCCGATAAATGAATATGTCAAAAATAAAATAAAAACGGACGAAACACGCTTGAACCATGTCATGAGTGTTGGAGTTGTATAGTTTGTCCACCAGAGGGCACTCTACACCGTTCCTGTTGGCAACACTCGTGTATAACGCGCCACACCTGCTGATAAAGGTAGCTTATAAGGCAATGTAGGGACTAATTATTATTTTATTTATCAGAACTTTAATATAGTTTGATGTTCCTCCGTTCTGTTGTGACCATAAAAGAAATAAGTTTCTTTTTAAAAATCATTATCATATTATTTTAGTTAAAACTCATAAATAACTACAAATAACTAATGTTAGGGAAATCTGTTAATGTTTTGTTGTGCGTTTCTGGGAAAAGATTTTTAAACAATATCGGCCGATATATCGGATTTTAAAACCAACAAGTATTTGTATCGGTATCGGCCTTCAAAATCCTTTATCGATACACACGTCAAAGTAGCCCGAGCAACTTTTCTCTATTTATGGATATGACTAGACATGGATGGGCGAGTGACATATGCATGCGAAATCTGTCCCGACAGGTTTCAAATATAAACACCAGCAGTTCTATCAAAGACAAAAACATGTTTTGGGTGAGGGATATTGACTATGTGCTGACTCATTATTTACATTCTGTAAATTATTAACAGAAAATGGCACATGCAAAATATAAATTGACATCATACCTGTGTGCACAATCACATTCATCTCCCTCTTCTCTCTCTTTCTGCCCTGACTGTGATTGTGTGTGATTTTTTTTGTGTGTGTCATTCGTTCTCTCAGTGAATAAGAGCTCAGAGCTCAGTTTGACATGTTCTCGCACACACATGCCCAGTGGTGTTTGATTTCAGTTCAGCTGTGTATTCAGGCCTTTTGGAGGTGTTACTTTAAGGCCAGTGTGTGTGTGGTATTTAATCAGCTGCTGTATTGAGGTATCAGGGTGCGGCTGAAGCAACTGGATCAAGTCTTTCTCAATGCACAGCATCTTCAACATGACAAACGACTGCTTTCAATGCGTGCTCAATGAAGAAGAATTCCAACTTTATTACAACCTGTCAAAAGTGTAGTGTATTGCCATGAAAACTATCAAATAAAGAATTACCAAATAGTTAATTTTGCTCAAAGAAGCTTTTACTTTTTAAACTGTTTTTTTTCCCCATGCATGCTCCACTTCACTCCACAGTATCCCATAATCCCCAGTGCAAGACAGGTCAGACGCTTGACTGACGCTCAAACTGCAGAAATCAACTGAAACGTCTCCTCTGCTCTATTAGTTTGTGGCCCAGATGTTTTTGGGTGTTAATGGTCACTGGGACACATTAGCATGAGCTCATGTGTGTGTTCTAATAACCACATTTTAATCTTTTCTTAACACCCATTTTACTGGACACTTTCATCCAATATTTTTTCAGTTTTAGTATAAAAATTAGGTACTAGGTACTACATACGAATTAGAATTTACTTTGCAACCGTTAAAAAAAATGTTCTCGAGGTATGAATGTGTGTAGTATGAATAAATTCGACGTACTACATCCACCATGTTTCGTCCAATAATTTTTCTCTTTATGAGTGCTGTTGCGTTAATTCAGACATACTGCTCTTTTGGCATTACATTTTTCACATACTATAGTCCTCGGACACAACGTACATTTATTTATTTATACATTTATTCCGTTTAATGCCACAGTTTATGTAAGAATGGATTTGTTTAAGAATTTAGGAATGAGGGCTATTGAGAATAGTGCAAAATGTGTAAATAAGTAAAAGTAGTTTTATCAAATACAATACAATATTTTATAATATTTATTCATATAATATAATATATATTTTATAATATTTATAATATAATATATATATATATATATATATATATTTTATAATATAATATATATAATATATAATATATATATAATATAATATAATATATATTTTATAATATTTATAATATGTATAAAAATGTTATTTTAGTTGTTATTTATACACTGCTATTGTGTTTATTTAGAATTTTATTTTCGGGTTTCATTTAGTATTATTTTTCAATATTTATATTTGGTTTTAATTCGTTTTTTTATTTCAGTTTTAGTAATTTAGAACTACAATTTAATGTACTAATTTCAAGTTGACAAGGCATCGAGTTTGTTTTAAGGTTTTTCATTGTTTTTTAATTTAATGATTATTTTGTCTCTCTTGTAGGTGGCTCAGCTGTTGTTGAGCAGTAATATGGTTGCGTCTCTATTAGAGGGGAATCGGAAAGACGCTTCGGACTCGAACTGTAACACTCCTCTACATCTCGCCGCACGCAACGGACACAAGGATGTCATCTGGTGAGCTTTTGAATAACTTGTGTGTGTGGCATCAGTCTCAGCTGTGTCGGGCTGTCCTGTCTCTGGAGAGCTGCATGTGTGTGTCCACTCTCTTGTGTGTTTAATGCATTGACACAGCATTTCATTCTTGGCTGATTTCAGTGTTAGTACAGAAGCACAGCTGATATATTGTAAAAAATACCCTTATAAAAAAGTCTGATGGGATGAGCCACATTCAAAACTGATATCTAAACCTGTAAACATAAGTTCATTTTTTTGTAATATTGTTTTTCCTGAGTTGATTTGACATTTCTCCAACTGAATGTAAATTAAAAACAATTAACAGAGCTAACTAAACCAGCATGACAAAACGCTTACACAACAATGCGCAAAATACAACACACTTGCGTTACATCACGAGTTACATGCTTCGCAACATGTTTACGACACTCAAATTGGTTTCTTGAGCATGACAATGAGTTGACTGTACTAAAATGGCCCCCACAGTCACCAGATCTCAACCCAATAGAGCATCTTTGGGATGTGGTGGAACGGGAGCTTCGTGCCCTGGATGTGCATCCCACAAATCTCCATCAACTGCAAGATGCTATCCTATCAATATGGGCCAACATTTATGTGTGTAGATTTCTGTGATTTTTAGATCAAACACACACCCCTTCCAGACACTGTACACACACAGCAGAGGATGAGACTGGGGAAGTCAGCGCTCTTCCTTTCTCTCTGATTTACGTTCCCCGCTAGATCGTCCCGAGGGAGAGGAGTGTCCCAGTCTCTCTAAATATGTGTGATCATCACCTCTATGTGGGATCTGTCTGAGATCAGTGTGTGCTTGAGAGTGAGTTCAACAATGCTTTGAGTCATCCTGGAAGACACACAGCACTTCCTGTCTCACATCAAACTCTTTTAGATCGTATCAGAGAGAGTTACAGTTCGCATGAAACACTAAAATCAAACAAAATAATAATATATTACATTGAACCAAATTAAACAAAGCCTGTTTTAAGAGCACTATGATTACATTGTAACATTATTTTTATGACAATTAAGCACATTTACCAATAAATTCTCATGATAAATTTTAGAAAACCTTTGGTAAATCACAATTATGACATAAATCATTTAAATTGTGACATTAAAAAGGGCTTTATGACTTTTTGTGTCATCATTTCAACATAATTGTTTTTAAATCATAGAAATATGACTTAGTATCTCATCATTTTGACATTTTAACCCTCTGTGGTTGTTCATTTCAGAGTCACACTCGAGGTGTTCGGGTCCAAATGGACCCAAAGGGCGGGATTCATATTTAAAAAAAAAAAAAATCATGATTTTTTTTTTTTACTCATTTCTTTTTTTTTCTTCTTCTTTTCTTTTGTGGTGTTTTGAGAAAATTTCAAAAAAAAAAAAAAATGTATAATTATTATTAATGCAATAATTATGACAAAATTTCCCCCCATTGAACATAATAGAAAAAATATAAAAATTTTTTTTTTTTTTTAAAGCTGTATTTCATTTTAGAGTCAAGCCTAGGCCTCATAAAAGCAATTTTTGAAATGAGATGGATGCCATCTGGTGGACAAACTGAGCATTTTAAAAATGCAAAACATGTATAATCTGAATTTTTTGGTGTGTTTGTGTATAAAAGTGTGTTTTTGTGTGTGTGTGTGTGTGTGTGTGTGTCTGGATGTGTCAGTTTTGCACTCTTGATGTTTTATAGATTCACCCCTTCACTGTTGTGTGCTTTTTTTCAAGATTGTGGCTGATTTGTAGATTGTACGCACAAAAAACTAATTTCCAATTTCCCATTCATTTTCCATGCGGGTCCATTTGGACCCGAACACCCCAAGGGTGACTATTTTTTTTACAACCACTTAGACTATTCACATCCTGTCCCCAATATTTTTGGGTGTTCAAATACCAAATACCAACAAAGTCACCAAATTTCGGACCATTCCGAGGAAGCTGTGATTTTTAAAAAAAATGTTATTTAAATTCTTCGGGTCCATTTGGGCCGAACAACCCCAGAGAGTTAAGTTATAATTCTGACTTTTTATATCGTGAATCATGCTTTCGTTAATCATATTTCTTTCTGGCATGACAGAAAATGTGTCAGGACGGGCTTCCATACATTCTCATTTTGTATTGTAAAAAATATCTTACAAATATTTAAAGTGTAATTTTTGTATTTAATATAATATCATGACATTTATTTATTTTATTTTTAATAAACAACATAATGAGACCGTAATGAAAATCACCACACAAAAAACACATTAAATTTCACACAGTGACATTTGTCCGGTTTTGTTCCTTAGTTTAGTTTGCATGGTCGTGACTCGTGACACATCATTTGTGTGTGTGTGTGTGTGTGTTTTCTACGGCTGTCACGCTAACAGATCCCCCAATGCCTGGCATTCCCAGTGAAATTCCATCCAGCATTCCCACAGATGAGCGTTTCTGATTCTGCCGTGTGTGTGTGTGTGTGTGTGTGTGAATTCCACAAGTCTGTGTGTGTTATAGGCCCTTCAGTGTGTAAATATAACACAGAGTGCTAAAGAGCAAGTCGTGTCCTCTCTTTGGAGTAGTAGTAGGACACGGCCTCCAGTCCATTCATCTAGTTTCCATCATCTCTCTGTCTCCAGGCTTCTCCTGAAAGCCGGCATTGACATCAACAGAACCACTAAAGCTGGAACAGCGCTCCACGAGGCGGCCCTCTATGGGAAGACAGAGGTAGTGCGGCTTCTCCTGGACGTAAGTTCATCTTTTTCCCTCAGCATATTTATATTCTTATTAAACTATTCTTAGTAACGTCCCCTCATGTGCTTCTTTTTGAGAATATTGTTTTGAGAGAAAAACCCGAAAGGATGATAAATCAAGTCCCACCATAACTTTTGTTGGTAACACTTTAGGGGTGTGCATAAGACTAACATGACACCTTCATAATCATGACTTGACATATGTCTTGAATATGAAGGAAGTTTTATGTATGTTTGTGACAACTGTCATTAAGTGTCATTCGCTCAGTTATGACATTTTTAATGCAAATACGACATTGTTTGAGATGTCTTTGTTATGATACCTTGACATCATAACAACTTGACATTAGAGCCCGACTGATAAAGGATTTTGAAGGCCGATACTGATACAAATATTTGTTGGTTTTAAAATCCGATATATCGGCCGATATTTTATTTTAAAAAAAAAATCCAGATTACTGTAACTTTAGATATTTGTAGTTATTTATGAGTTTTAACTAAAATAATATGATAATGATTTTTAAAAAGAAACTTGTTTCTTTTATTTTCACACCAGAACGGAGGAACATCAAAATATATTAAAGTTCTGATAAATAAAATAATAATTAGTCCCTACATTGCCTTACAAGCTACCATAATCAGCAGGTGTGGCGCGTTATTCACGAGTGTTGCCAACAGGGGCGGTGTAGAGTGCCCTCTGGTGGACAAACTATACAACTCAAACACTCATGACATGGTTCAAGCGTGTTTCGTTCGTTTTTATTTTATTTTTGAAATATTCATTTATCGGCCATTATAACTGCCGATACCGATATTTTAGAAAATGCCTAATATCGGCCGATAATATCGGTCTGGCTCTACTTGACATTACTAAGACAACACAACCTGTCATAAACATGACATAGCAGATTAATTATCAAACTTAAGAATAGGGCTGGGTATCGTTTAAAAAAATTCGATACCAATACCGATACCTTGATTTCGATACCGGTTCCTGAACGATATTTTTTTCGATATCAATTTTATGAAATCCATTTTAACAAGATTACACAACACATTACCTCCTTAGCCAGTGCGTAAAGGAACATATTTTTTTTATTTTGTGTCGTTTTGCATTTGTTTGAGTACTGATTTAACAAGTTAACCCTTTAGGTATCGAAATCTGGTACCGAACAAGTCATTTTTCGATACTCGCTAGTATCGAGGCAATTCGGTCGGTACCTAAAAAGTATCGAACTCGGTACCCAGCCCTACTTAAGAAACCACCTAGCTTTATGGGTTAACGTTACATTAAACTGTCAGGTGGTTGGTTTTGACATTGGCTGTCATGAAGCCATTTTAACTTTTTCAATTTGTACCACTGTAGTTGAAGAAAATGGATCACGCATTCCACAAAAATATTATGTAATAAATAATAACATTATAAATGTTTCTTATAATGGCAGGCCGGGATTGACGTAAATATCCGCAACACTTACAATCAAACAGCCCTGGATATCGTCAACCAGTTCACGGCGTGCCACGCCAGCAAAGACATCAAGCAGCTCTTACGAGGTGAGATGCAGTCAGACGGCCAGTTGTGTGAGCTGAAGTGTGTGTGTTTGTGTCTAACAGTGTGCATGTGGAGTGTGTTTGTCTTTGGTTATGGGAGACGTGGTAAGCAGCTGTTTAAACTCAGGATTATATAACCTGCTGATTTCTCCGGAGAGATTTGAGTGCATGAAAGTGACAAAAGACATCTCCTGTGTGTGTGTGTGTGTGTGTGTGTGTGTGTGTGTGTGTGTGAAGATGCATACCACAAATCTGTGGAAAACGTGGATTTATGAAACATAAGATGGGGCCCGCACACAACTTGACTTCATACGCAAACACTTTTTTTTTGAAACGGTAGTGCTGACGTGGGACAATGATGTTATTTTTGGGACGAATTTAGCCTTCTGTATTTATTCTCTTTATAGATACGCCCTTTTATTTGTAATTCATGAAGTTAAAATGAGTAGTTTTGTAATTTTATCAACTCAATCATTTTTAATTCGCTTATGCTGTATTGTATTGTAGTTCTTTCCCTCACTAAAGTCGTTAAGCACACAAAAATCAAATTTTACTTGCTTTTAATTAGTCATTTCGTTCATTCAGACTGACTGAATGAAAACAAGAGGCGGGATTTATCTCATCAACCAATCATATCCAACTATAACCAATCCTAGAGCGATGGAGGCAAACTCTCTCCAATATTTACAATTTCAACTGCTAGCTTGTCTATATTACATGCTAAACCTTTAACTATAACATCAAGATTCTCTTGGGTTGGGTTGTGCTCTTCTATTGGGTTGTGTTGTGAATTGTGTACTGATAGATTTCGGATTTGAACTTTATTTCCACATCAACCAAATGAACCAGTCTAATGTCAAACAGACTCGACACACACTAAAAGCTCTAGGTCTTCGTAAACACACTTGTGCCCTTGACATTAAAGTGTCTGACGTGTGATCTTGAATGTGTTCTGTAACATTTCTTTTTATTTATTTATTTCGATTTGTAGCAGTGGATATAAATAAGTATTTGAAGTCAATGTTTATATGAGCCAGTCACGGGCCCGTCTGCTTTAACCAGCGCTGCTCCCCAAACCTCAGGGTTAATTATTGATCCAGCCAGCCTGCCGTGTGTCCGTGTGTCAGCACATTCCTTCCGCTGGAAAGAAAAAATCACAGAAATCACACGCTGAGGAGTTCAAATGGCGGGATCTCGCTAAACTATTTTTTAGGAACATTACGTTTTCTTTGCATTGAACAGAAAGTCTCATTAATGAAATCTTTAAAAGCATGCAAAAAACATACATAAAAGCACAATATATATATATATATAATGGGAATATGTGCATAAAAATGAAGGAAAAGAAATACAAATAAATGTACCTAAATGTGTAAGTAAAAAAAGTAAACAAAACTATACTGTATACACTTATAAAGTAAGATTCATTTTTTTCTTTGTAAATTTTATAATATTAAACTTTTATCATTTTAAAAATGAAATTGAACATTTGAAAATGAAAAATTGAGAAAAAATGTGCATTTTATGATTATTAAACAGAAATTCTCATTAAGGAAAGCAGGAAAAACTAGCAAAAAACATGAATGAAAGCAATTTATATATATATATATATATATATATATATATATATATATATATATATATATATATAAATGAAAAAATGTTTATATACGAATATATATATTATATACAAATATATATCGAAATATATATATATATATATATATATTAGGGCTGTGCAAAAGTTAATTGCAATTAATCGCATCCAAAATAAAAGTCTGTGTTTACATAGTATATTTGTGTGTGCTGTATATAATTATTTTGTATATATAAATACACACACATGCATGTATATGTTTAAGAAAATGTGTTATTCCTATATAAAATATTTATATTTATATAATATAGATTATGTATTTATATATATATATATACAGAATTTAAGCGCAAATAATTCTTAAATATATACATGCATGCATAGGTATTTATATATACAAAATAATTATATACAGCACACTCAAATATATTATGTAAAACAGACTTTTATTTTGGATGCGATTAATCGCAATTAACTTTTGCACAGCCCTAATATATATATGATATCGAAAAAAATATCGTTCAGGAACCGGTATCGAAATCAAGGTATCGGTATTGGTATCGAAATTTTTTAAATGATACCCAGCCCTATTCTTAAAAAATTGCATTTAGGTATTATATATATATATATATATATATATATATATATATATATAATACCTAAATGCAATTTTTTAAAATTTTAAAATAAAAATTTAATATTTAAATATATCAAATATTGATATCCAATATTTATATCAAATTTAAACATTCCACACACACACACACACACACACATTCTTATTTATTCAAATTTTCGACTGAGATATACGTCATAGCATTTTATATAGTGATAAAACGTTTTTTTTTTCTTTGTAAATTTTTTAATATTACACTTGTATACTTTTAAAATTCAAAATATATATTTTTATACGATAAATAAAGTTTATTTGAAAATTTAAATTTGGGGAGGAATGTTTTAAATAAAAAAAAGTAATGCAGAAAAATGTACCGGACCTATGCTTTTTAACATTTTTGTAATAATATACATATATGAAATACTGTATGTAGCCTCTATGTGTGTGTATCATTGTTTAATTCTTCCTTTTGATTTTGGTGTGGATGAGTGTCATTAGACTCGGCGATGTAGTGTAATGTTTGTGGGATTGTACAGTGTCTGAACTATATGAACTTGTGGTGTTTTGTTGTATCAACACAGATGTGTGTGTGTGTGTGTGTTCAGAAGCTACAGGAGTTCTTCAGGTCCGAGCTCTGAAAGACTTCTGGAACCTGCACGACCCCACGGCCCTCACCATACGCGCCGGCGACGTCATCACGGTACTGCTGATCACATGACTTCATTAAACATTTGCCGTGTCCGAAATCGCCCCCTACCCTTACATAGGCCACTATCTAAAGGGACAGCCATTTGTAGTGGTGTCCGAAACCATAGTGCACTTATTCAATCCCTCAATGCAATGACGAGTCTACAATTGATGTACGCTTAATGGCTAGAGAATACCCACAATGCACTTTGAGAGTCGAGTTGAGTCCATACATTGATAATCATGATTTTTTTTTTCATGATTCTCCCAATTTTCCTAACAGACAGCTAAACAAAAAACATTTAATTTATCAGAGGGTCCGACAAAATGTTAAAGGAGTAGTTCACTTTAAAAAAAAATTTGCTGATAATTTACTCACCCCCATGTCATCCAAGATATCCATGTCTTTTTATTCTTCAGTCGAACAGAAATTAAGGTTTTTGATGAAAACATTCCAGGATTTTTCTCCATATAATGGACTTCAATGGGAACCAAACAGTTCAAGGTCCAAATGAGAGTTTCAGTGCAGCTTCAAAGGGCTTTAAACGATTCAAAGGGCTTTAAACTCTTCGAGTCATGACCCAAAAAAAGATTTGTTCATTTTGATGAACGAGTTCGAACAGGAGAGTCACGAACGCGCATCCCAGAACAGAGCAACGCGACCATTTGTGCTTATAAAACTTAAACTTTTTTATTTATTTTTTAATTGACCGATCGTTTCGCATGATAAGACCCTTATTCATCATCTGGAATCGTTTAAAGCCCTTTGAAGCTGCACTAAAACTCTCATTTTGACCTTGAACCGTTTGGACCCCATTGAAGTCCATTAATCCTGGAATGTTTTCATCAAAAACCTTAATTTCTTTTCGACTGAAGAAAGAAAGACATGGACATCTTGGATGACATGGGGATGACAAAAGTTTTTATAAAAGTGATCTACTCCTTTAACAGACGTATGGTGAATCATTGTCATTCAGGAATAAGATCGCGTGGGTGTTTAAATCGAGATCAGTGTTTGCTTGTCTTAAGTGCTGTGTTTCCTGTTAAACTGAACTGAAACTTAAACTTGAACCAGATTTTCCTCTTCCACCGAGTTTTAATGGCTCTGTCTGTTCCATCGCCTTGGTTTTTAAAGCTCGCTAAAGATAAACTCACAAGTGTTTATTTGTGACCTCGAATCAAAGCAGATTTCCACACAGCATTGTTTCACAGGAAAGGGTGGGCAGAACATAAGAAGGGTCGAATACTGGCGTATTTGGTGAGCTGCTGTAATGTTGCAGCTATTGTACGCCTGTAAGTGTTTACTTAGGGTGGGAGGCTGGGGTCATGTTATCGAACTTTCAAAGGCTTTCAGATCCCGCATTGTCTCTGAACTCCCGACCTCTGTTTTGACTGGTTGTCAAGGACGTGAAAAACTGCTGGATTAGGAATGAGGTCAGTCAGTGTGACGTCAGTGTGTTGTGATTGGCAGGTGATCGAACAGCATGTGGACGGACGCTGGAAGGGCCACATTCATGACACCCAGAGAGGAACGGACCGAATCGGCTACTTCCCCCCCTCTATAGTGGAGGTCATCAGCCGACGCTCAGGTGCAAATCATAACCTGAATTCTGATTGGTTGTCCTTCTTAACTCTCACTTTTGGAGTCTCACAGCCTATATTTTTTCATTTTAGGGATTTTATTACCGCCATTAACCCCACAAATAACAGTTTTTGCTTTCCTGAATCGATAACATGCTGACTTCTACAACCTAGGCGTGTCTCTTTCTTCCATCTCTGCTTCTCATGTAATAAATGGCTGCGTCCCAGAGCTGAAAAACACTGCCTCCGCAGGCGAAAGTAGATCATGTCACATCCTGTTTTTTGAAAGACAGCACTGCCTTTGATATTGAGGAAATTAATATTGCTGTAATTAAAGGTGCAGTGTGTAGATTTTAGCAGGATCTAGTGGTTCGGATCCGAATTGCAACCACCCGCCGCTACGGTGGCCAAAACAGGACAAACATGTCGTCGTCTGAGCAGCCAGTCAAGCAATGAGGTTTCTTTGCAAAAATTATATTTACTTAATTATTCAGTAAAACGATATGCATTGCACAGTAGCGAAGCAATGCCAACAAATAAGGTGCACTTTTTTATGCAAATTCTGAAAGTAAGCATAAATGGTCCCCTGTTGCATTACATTACAAAACCAGTAAAACCAATGCAATTTATTTTTGTTCTATAATATTTATTCTTTGTAATTTAGTATTTTGAGACAATTTGATAGAATGTATTAATATTTATGCAATATTTATAGTCTATTTTTGCCATGGAAAAATATTTTCTCTATATATATATTATTTTTTTCAAAAAAATATTAATGCTGTATTTTAGTTTAATATAGAGTCTAGGCCTTCAGAAAAAAAAAAAAATTTAAAGAAAATTAGCACCATCTGGTAACAGTATCGAGAAAAAGCGTAGAATCATAGTGTAACCACTAGATGGCGTACAGCTCTCTATGGAGAAGCATGTGAATTCCCCAGATGTTTATGAACACATTTTTTTTTTTTTTGGTGGTGGTGGTGGTGGTGGTGGATTTGAATATATAGTTGAAACAATCTCAACGATTTTTTATTAAAAAAATGTAAAAATAAAATAAATAAATAAAAAATTGTGAATTTTTGTGTTTTTGTCAATTCCATTATATATATATGGAGAAAAATCCTGGAATGTTTTCATCAAAAACCTTAATTTCTTTTCGGCTGAAGAAAGAAAGGCATGGACATCTTTTATGACACGGGGGCGAGTAAATTATCAGCAAAAGTTTTTTTTTTTTAAAGTATACTACTCCTTTAACATGTCGCGGTGTAATAAAAACATTACGGTTCATTTTGTAAGGTCTTCATACACCCCTCAAAACAAAGTTATTATAATGCATTTCTGAGAACATAAATTTTACACACCGCACCTTTAAATCTTTTCGCTGTTTATTTGTCGATTATTAACCCATTATGCTTGCTCAGTCTGTCCGAAATGAGGTACCGTCATGCGTCAGCTGTCTAAGCGTTGGGACGCAGCCAGTGTTCATCTCTAACCTCCATCCGCTTGCGTTAACCCTCTGCTCCTGTCATGTGTGTGTGTGTTGTCCTGTAGGGGGCACCCTGTTACGACACGCCTCTCTGCCCTCCCAGAGGCAGCAGCTGCTCTCCAGGTCCGCCCTCAGTCCCAGCTTGAGTCTGAGCGGGGGCGGGACCCTTCAAACCGACGACTCCTACAGTCCGTACACCCCTAACCCACACCTGGTCCTCCCCCACACCAACGGTCTGAGCACCAACCCAGGTATAGCACTCGCACCCGCCTCTAAGGGTGCCGTCCTGTTTCCACCCCGCATTAAGACACTAGTGGTGAGCTGAGACACACACGGTTTCCACCTGGTATTAATACGCAATTGAAATGCTTCTCCTGGGGCCATTTGTTTTCGTATTTCATTGAGACACTCTACTCTTATTTTGTCACACTCATATGAATACTATCGACTGAGCGATCATTTGTGGCTGTTTCGACTACATGAGTGGCTAAACTGCAAAAGCACACTGTGAAACAAAGAAGGTTACGTTGTTTTGTTTTGTAAACTTAATATTCACCTTCATATTGAAGCGGTGTACATATATGTAAATTAGAGCCCGACCGATAAAGGATTTTGAAGGCTGATAGCAATACAAATATTTGTTGGTTTTAAAGGACAACTCCGGCGCAAAATGAACCTTTGGTCTAATTGCACATTGTTACCTATTCAACCGTTATCTGAGATTTTTTTTCATGATTGCCGAATGTAAATAGTTTTATCTCTAAAAACAGTTTAGCCTATAATGCTAGTATAACGCTAGTCTATAGGGCATAGAGTAATGACAAATAAAAATCGCTTTTTATTACCACTAACAAGGCTCAAAATAGCCCCACACCAACACGGTAGCACAATAAGGATCCATACATTAATACCGAAGCATTGAGAACTTTGTCAGTGTCCATACCGTTTAATAAGAAGATATTTTATACACACAGTCAACTTTGCGAATACAGGAAGAAGCCATCTTTGAAAAATAGTCTCTACCAGTCGATCTACGAACGCCGATCCAAGTGCGCTGGTGAGATGTGAATAAGGTGATAAGGTGAGCGCGAACAGTAGGCTACGTGTACATATTAAAGAGAAGAAAATGGTTCGTGTTTGTGTTTCTTCCGGAAACAACGGACCATATAAGATTCTGCACAGTTCAGCGCACTTGGATCGGCGTTCGTAGATCGACTGGTAGAGACTATATTTTAAAGATGGCTTCTTCCTGTATTCGCGAAGTTGACTGTGTGTATAAAATATCTTCTTATTAAACTGTTTGGACACTGACAAAGTTCTCAATGCTTCGTTTTGCATGTAGGGATCCTTATTGTGCTGTCGTGTTAGTGTGGGGCTATTTTGAGCCTTGTAAGTGGTAAAAAAAAGCGATTTTTATTTGTCATTACTCTATGCCCTATAGACTAGCGTTATACTAGCATTATAGGCTAAACTGTTTTAATAGATAAAACTATTTAGATTCGGCAATCATGAAAACAAATCTCAGATAACGGTTGAATAGGTAACAATGTGCAATTAGACCAAAGGTTCATTTTGCGCCGGAGTTGTCCTTTTAAAATCCGATATTCCGATATATCGGCCGATATTTTTTATTTTTTTTTTTAAATCCAGATTACTGTAACTTTAGTTATTTGTAGTTATTTATGAGTTTTAACTAAAATAATATGATAATGATTTTTAAAAAGAAACTTGTTTCTTTTATTTTCACAACAGAACAGAGGAACATCAAAATATATTAAAGTTCTGATAAATAAAATAATAATTAGTCCCTACATTGCCTTATAAGCTACCGTAATCGGCATGTGTGGCGCGTTATTCACGAGTGTTGCCAACAGGGGCGGTGTAGAGTGCCCTCTAGTGGACAAACTATACAACTCCAACACTCATGACATGGTTCAAGCGTGATTCGTCCGTTTTTATTTTATTTTTGAAATATTCATTTATCGGCTATTATAACTGCCGATAACGATAGTATGGAAAGTGCTTAATATTGGCCGATAAATCGGTCTGGCTCTATATATATGCATATCACAGCACTATTGACGTTAATGGATCCATGTGTTTTGCCTTAAAGTGACAGCAGCCTAATATAGCAGCTGTGTCATTAATGTGATTCTAACTAAAGAGAAAGTGACATCTCGATTAAATTTGTAACCCTCGTTCCCTGAGGAGGGAATGTGTATCGAGAGTGACCGACTGAAAGGGAACTTACTGCTCTTGACTGAATAACTTTTAATTAGCTTTAATAAGAATAAATGTATATTTAATTCATACAATGTTCAGCTTTAATAAGAATACATGTATATTTAATTCATTCAATGTTCATTAATGAATGATGGCCTCACATTGTGTAACACTTGAGTTTAAAGGGATACTCCACTTTTTTTGGAAATAGGCTCTTTTTACAACTCCCCCAGAGTTAAACAGTCGAGTTTTACCGTTTTCGAATCCATTCAGCCGATTTTCTGATATTTAGAAGAATATCAGTAACCAGACAGTTTCTGGTCTCATTGACTTCCATAGTAGGAAAAAAATATACTATGGGAGTCAATGAGACCAGAAAGTGTTTGGTTACTGAAATTCTTCGAAATATCAGAAAATCGACTGAATGGATTCGAAAACGGTAAAACTCAACTGTTTAACTCTGGGGGAGAGGTAAAATGAGCCTATTTCCCCCCAAAAAGTAGAGTATCCTTTTAAAACAAAAGGCTTAAAACAGCACAACTAAAGCAGATAGTGATTGGACGAGCCACATGCTAAGCTGTGAAATGGCTGATATACACAAACCCTTGAATGCTACATTTATCATGCAGGCTGCGGTGTTGCCCACACATCTTGTATCTCCCATTGCTCTCGCTTATAAATGGGAGAAAGTCCTGCCCTACTAAAAGCAACACAAAAATATCTACAGCAATAAATATGGTGTATCAAAATGCGTCTAACATTGCACTGCACATGTGACCATGGGCCAAAAAACCAGCCACAAGTCGCACGGATATATTTGCGGCAATAGCCAATAATACATTGTGTTAAAATTATAGATTTTTCGTTTATGCCAAAAAATCAGTAGGATATTAAGTAAAGATCATGTTCCATGATGATATTTTGACATTTCCTACCGTAATCGTAAATATATATAAAAAATCACCCTCAGATTGCAGATATTGCAGAAAAATTGTCCTAACCCAACAAACCATACATCAATGGAAAGCTTATTCAGCTTCCATGTTATGTATACATCTCAATTTAAAACCCTTGTTGTTTTTGGTAAGACCCTTGTGACTGGTTTTGTTGTCCAGTGTCACATATGTATAGCCAGTAAGTGTTCTGGTTTTGGACCCCGTGGTTCTTCTAGACGACCGATATAATCTATCTTTGCATATAAACACTATACAGTGGCACACACTCATCCGAAGGCCCTGATTTGGGATGCACACCCTACATGACCCTCCCCCACTAGACTGAGGCCAGTGGCCCAAAAAAAGTGTTTGTGTCCGCTAGGTGGGCCTCCCGGCGGTCTGTCCCAGCACATAAGCCCCAGCATGGAGGACGTGTGGGTTTTGCGGAACTCCTGCGCTGGTAAGAACCGCTGCACTCCCCTTTTGCTGAAACGCTCCTCCCCTGCGCCCCCTACTGGCTGCCACCCCCTCCCTGATTGGCTGGCCTGTCGGACACCACACAAACCCAGCTGGTGTGTCCAGTTGCCAATTCCCTGTTAGAGTACTCCCGCTCCCGTAGCAGACTGTAGGTTGTGTGCCGTCGTCTTTAAACCCCATCACCACATGCCTGTGGCTTTTCCCTGCTCCCCCACCCCACCCTGCCTGCTGCTTAAGTAGAAATACAGTGGGTACGGTGTCCTCACGGCTGTGGAGTGGCACTGCGGCATGGCAGTGCAGTCGGCCGCTGTGATGCCATGGCGTGTTAAGATTGCAGTTACTCATTGGACTAACTCCTCTCTCTCTCTCTCTCTCTCTCTCTCTCTCATTCTCTCTCTCGTTTTCCCAGCGGGGGACAGGAACAGTGTGGGCAGCACTGGCAGTGTGGGTAGCACTCGTAGCGCAGGCAGTGGCCAGAGCACAGAAAGCAACAGCACCCCCAACGGACCACAGCAACACCAAAACGTCACCAACCCTGACACCAGCAAGGTAACCACCCATGATGCTTTGAGAGAAAGACAACCCTAAGGCTGAATCCGAAATCGCTCCCTATATCCTCATATAGGGATTTGTTCTAGGGGACATCCAATTGTAGTGGTGTCTGAAACCATAGTGGACGTTATCGAGTGCACTCGTTCAATTCCACAATGGTTATCGACCATCCAAATTCGCTTTTCAAGTGAACTGTATTGGTGGACTAATGTAGGGAATAGGGATTGAGGGTTTAGGGGGCGACTTCGGATTCAGCCTAAGAGTATTGAGTCATAAGGACTGATCTAAGGACAGTTGCTATTAGAGGTAGTAGTGAGTGATAATTAAATTTGTGAAATGAAATAATGAAATGTGATTGAGCAAATAAAAATGTAACATTTTGGTGATCATCTCAAAGTGCTAAGTCAAGTCTATTTATATAGTGCTTTTCACAATATAGATTGCATCAAAGCAGCTTCACAGTATCAATCAAAACATAATAACAATGTTCGTTTCTTAGTGGAAAAACATCCCCGTTTGGTAGTGGCAAAGAACCGAAAATCTCCATGAAGTGACCCAATTGTGTCCTAAAACTCTATGAAGTGACCCAATGGTGTCCTAAAACTCCATCAGGTGACCCAATGGTGTCCTAAGACTCCATCAGGTGACCCAATGGTGTCCTAAAACTCCATCAAGTGACCCAATAGTGTCCTAAAACTCCATCAGGTGACCCAGTGGTGTCCTAAAACTTCATCAGATGACCCAATGGTGTCCTAAAACTCCATCAGGTGACCCAATGGTGTCCTAAAACTCCATCAAATGACCCAATGGTGTCCTTAAACTCCATCAGGTGACCCAGTGGTGTCCTAAAACTTCATCAGATGACCCAATGGTGTCCTAAAACTCCATAAAGTGACCCAATGGTGTCCTAAAACTCCATCAAGTGACCCAATGGTGTCCTAAAACTCCATCAGGTGACCCAATGGTGTCCTAAAACTCCATCAGGTGACCCAGTGGTGTCCTAAAACTCCATCAGGTCACCCAATGGGGTCCTTAAACTCCATCAAGTGACCCAATGGTGTCCTTAAACTCCTTCAAGTGACCCAATGGTGTCCTAAAACTCCATCAAGTGACCCAATGGTGTCCTAAAACTCCATCAAGTGATCCAATGGTGTCAAACTCCTTCAAGTGACCCGATGGTGTCCTAAAACTCCATCAAGTGATCCAATGGTGTCCTAAAACTCCTTCAAGTGACCCGATGGTGTCCTAAAACTCCATCAGGTGACCCAATGGTGTCCCAAAACACCATCAAGTGATCCAATGGTGTCCTAAAACTCCTTCAAGTGACCCAATGGTGTCCTAAAACTCCATCAAGTGATCCAATGGTGTCCTAAAACTCCTTCAAGTGACCCGATGGTGTCCTAAAACTCCATCAGGTGACCCAATGGTGTCCTAAAACTCCATCAAGTGACCCAATGGTGTCCTAAAACTCCATCAAGTGACCCAATGGTGTCCTAAAACTCCATCAAGTGACCCAATGGTGTCCTAAAACTCCATCAAGTGATCCAATGGTGTCCTAAAACTCCTTCAAGTGACCCAATGGTGTCCTAAAACTCCATCAGGTGACCCAATGGTGTCCTAAAACTCCATCAGGTGACCCAATGGTGTCCTAAAACTCCATCAGGTGACCCAATGGTGTCCTAAAACTCCATTAAGTGACCTAATGGGAAAAAAACCTTGGGAGAACCCAGGCTCAAAATGTGGCTATTTTAGCAGGTAAAATGTTTTTTTCCAGTACAAAGAATCAGGTTATTTTTTCTTAGTACACATAACTATAATGAAATAATTCGGCACATCACAGCTCCAAAAATGCAACTGTTTTGTTAAATTCCCACTTTGAAAGGTTTTGGAAGCCTGTGAATGATTCTTCTTCACAGCATAATGAACATGAAAAGTCAACTCTTATATGCTTAATTAAAAATGGCACAAATTAGCCAGTGACCAGCCTTGTACTTTCATACCGGACATCCAAATGGTTGAAAAGTTTGTGGAAATTCATTGGTTAAACATTTTGGGAAATCTAAAAGTAAATATTGCCACTGGCTATGAAAGCACTACAGCTCTGTCATTAGAGTAATTATAATTCCTGTTATTTTCTGTTAATAAACACTTTTAATTTCAATGCTTGTTGTTTATATGTGTTTGATAGCACATAGGGTTTAGGGTTTTTTAGGGATAGGTTTTTTTTTTTTTTTTACATTTTCTCTCATTTTACGCAGGCGGCGCCCCCTGCTGTGGATTTACTACAGCCAGACCAAAACAAACATCCTGACGCATCCACAGGTAATGAGCTGTGACATGTTTACTGTGTGCATCTGTATACAGCTTACGTTTACCTTGTCCTATATGCATGATGGTATACGAAATAATGCATGATGGTATACGCTTAGCCTAGCGGTATTCGAGATGATGTGAGTTTAGTGTGCATTTAGGGCAGTGCACTTTTAAGACATGGGACAGTCTTTCAAGTGGCTAAGACCAGACAAGGCAAGTGACAGTATTTGGACACTTGGCCATATTCACACGGGTCTAAATTAAATGAATGCATGCGAAACATTGGTGCACAAACCAAACCACTCCTTTGTAGCTCAGGTTGGTCAAAAACACATGAGTAGCATTGGTATAATTCTGCATTACACCATGTCGTAATTACTGTAATTTCAAAATGACAACATTTAATTTGACTGGTAATTATGCATTTCTATGGCAACACTATCAGGTGGTACAGAGGTCACATGATACAAGTAGGAGCTCTCCGAAAATTCCCAACTTAGTAGTTGTAATACGAGTTCTGCAAGTAAGTGCAGAGTAGAGGTCTTGTAATTACTGTAATTACGGCGTGGTATGCACCTTAATTCAATGTAGGCAATCACAGACATTCGCATTCTTACTATTATTACTGTTATTTGGTAATTTTATGTTATTTATGTACTGTTATTTGGTAACTCTAAAAAACATTTAAAAATTTTCCAAGATGCTGTTTGGTAAATCTGTGTGTATATATTATTGTGAGCATGTGTGTTGTTTTTGAAGGAGTTCCTCGCAGACCTGTGCTGCCCACACAGAGGCCAGGAGAGCAGGGTTTCTCTCAACAGTTTGTGCGTCCTCATCAGCTGCTGGAGGGAAAGGTCAGAAAACACCATTGCAGTGCACAACTCAAATTACCAGTGGAGCTACTGCTTGCTCTGCAATTGGCTTTGTACACAGCAGACTTAGCGATGAAAAGTTTCTCCTTTTTAAAAGTCTCTCCTGCCTTCATGTCTTTATCACTGTCAGGACGCAGAGGCTATATATCAGTGGCTGAGTGAGTTTCAGTTGGAGCAGTACACTACAAACTTCCTCAACGCGGGCTATGATGTCCCTACAATCAGCAGAATGACCCCAGAGGTACGAGGTTGCTTCGAAGACATTCGCTGTTCAGTCGCATTGGGTTGGTGTTGATTGAGTATTGCGCCTATTTTTCAGGATCTCACGGCTATTGGTGTGACTAAACCAGGCCACCGTAAGAAGATTTCCCTGGAGATCGGCAACCTCAGCATTCCAGAATGGCTCCCAGAGTACATACCAGTAAGTCACCGTATAGCTTGAATGCATACATGTGTCTATGGCGTTGTCTTCAGTTCTCACAGTCAAATCTCTTCTCTTAGCAGGATCTTGGAGAGTGGCTGAGTGCCATAGGCCTACCTCAGTATCATAAGAAGCTCTCGGAGAACGGCTATGACTCGATAAACATTGTCCGAGATCTCACGTGGGAAGATTTACAGGAGATTGGCATCACCAAACTAGGTGAGCTTAGCTTAAACACAGATCTAAACTGATCTAAATTGTTTAAAAACCATTATCCCATGGTCATAAACGATTAAAAAGTCCATTAAAAATAGCTGAAAATACATGGGTCAAAAAGTGTGTGAACCCTGTTAGTAAATTAACCTTCACATATGTTAAAATTGTGTGTGTGTGTGTGTGTGTGTGTATATATATATATACATACCAGTCTTAGCTGCTAGATAGCTTTTCCTGATACCTTCACTAGGTCATTTTCAAATCAAAATTTCTAGTTTGTATTCCTGCAGCAACATGATTTGTTGACCCGTACACATTTTAATCCGATTGATACAGTTTCATATGACTGATGATCCAGCATCAAATATGCCCTGAGATTGTATAGGGTCACACAGCATTCTCACCTTTTGGCGCTTTTCCATTACCAGTACCAGCTCGACTCAACTCGACTTGCCTCGGCTCGGCTCGTCTCGACTCAGCTCGCTTTTCGCTCCGTTTTCCATTGCAGACAGTACCACAAATAGTATCCGGTCGTCATAGCGACGCCTTTCGTTCCTTGTTGCCCCATGAAGCTCTCGCTGGATCCTCTCTTCAGCCACCAAACAAAGGGAAGTCTTCACCTCCTCGTTTGACCACGGCGTATTCTTTGAGTTGCCATAATAATAGTAGTTAGTTTAGTAACTATCTCTGGCCAAACTATTTAAAAATAGGGGGGTTATTCTGGATAGTCCATCTGGCACGTGTAATGATGACGCAGTGAATGGTGACGATTCTCTCTGACCAATCAGCAGTCAGCATTGGTTTCACATGACATTTTAGTATCGCATTAGCTCACTCAGAACCTCGCCGGAGGTGGTACAAAAAAAAGTACCCGAAAGCAAGTACAGGTACAACTTTTACACAGTGGAAAACCAAAAAAAGGAGAGGTGCAGTACATGAGATCCACGGGGAGGAGTCGGATCAAGATCCAAGGGGTGGAGATGGGTAGGATTATAGGGGTGGGGTTAGGGATTAGGCTTGGGTTTAGGGATCAGGGGGTGGAGTTGGCTAGGTTTAGGTGTATGTAAGGAGGGAGGAGTTGGATCTGGATTCGACTCCTCCCCGTGGATTTCATGTTCCTCAGTAAGAACCATCTTGAGAGGCGAGCCGAGCCGAGTCGAGCTGGTACTGTGTAGTGGAAAACCGCCATTTGATTTGGATTAAGAGAAAAAGTTGTTGTTTCATGCCTGCTAAGGACATAGTGTGAGTTATCCTGTTGCGTTAAGTTCATGTGTGACATCTACAGTAAATGTGTGTTTCTAACAGGCCATCAGAAGAAGATGATGCTTGCGGTGAAGAAGTTGTGTGATGTTCATAAGGCTCTTCTGCAGGCAGAATCAGGGCATGGAACTCTGCGGCGCAAAACCCCTGCTGCCCTGGACCTGGTCACTATCGAGCCGCCCCCTGAGAGTATCGACCTGCCCTCACCCCACACGCCCAAGATGATGACTTTCCAGGACAGTGAGCTGAGCACTGAGCTACAGAGTGCCATGTCCTCTCAGTACAGTGGCTGTCAGGAAGGACTGGCCATCAAGAATGCAGTAGGCATGTCCTCCAGTCAGGAGAGCATTGACACGCGCTCTCGAGGCTCCGGCCGATCTCAGGAGCCCCCCAGCACTCCCTCCTCCACTTCAGGAGCGACCCCTTACACCCGGTCCCGAGAGAGTTTATCGAGCCCAGACAGCAGTCCTGGTAAAGAGCGCAACATTCCAGAAGGCCGTGACCAGGTCCCACGTCCTCAGCTACCGCAGCAGCTGCCGTCCAGTGCTTCTGCAGGCTTTAAATACCCAGCGGTGCCTGCCAAACCCAAACTGGGCTCTGCTCCTTCTCCGCAAGGTTCTCCTGCTCATAAAACCCTCAATTATCCTCGTGCACTATATAACAGTGCCACGCTCGACCGCCGCTCTCCTGGTGTGCCCAAGAAGCGCACACAGAGCCTGTCCCGATATGCTTTGTCGGATGGTGAACCAGATGAAGAGGATGATGATGAAGCAGCTCAGCTAGCCAGCATAGCCATGCCTTCATATGCCACACTGAGCCGCAAGCTTACCCGGGGCCAGCTGGCACGTCTTCAGTCCGCCCCTGAGCAGTCTGTCGGCCGAAGCCACTCTTTCGCCATTAGGGCTCGGCGTAAAGGACCTCCTCCGCCGCCACCTAAGCGCCTTAGCTCCGTCAGCAGCAGCAGCACTAGTGTCGAAACAGTCTCGGACACTCCAGCGCCAGCTTCTGGGGGAGTCGAGAGCGGCAGACCTGGGAGTGTAAAGAGCATCACAGCTGCATTAGAAACAGTCCTACCTGTGCCTACGGTGGAGCTCCTTCAGGAAACCACGACAGCTGTCTCTGTCTCTAGTGAAGAGTCCAAGCGCAGACCTCTAAGTCAGAGTGAATCCAGCCAGGTAGCAGCCAAAGTAGATACTGATAGAGCAACAAAGTCTGACTCAGAGGAAGATGACGGGAAGAAGGATTCTGGCCTGGAGAGCTCATCCTCGCCCCAGAACAGCTCCAGTGAGTGCATCCCCTTTGCGGAGGAAGGCAACCTCACCATCAAACAGAGGCCCAAAGTTGGCGGGCCACTCAAGGTGGAGAGCACTTCAGAGTCTCCAGAGAAAGCCAAACCAGCCAAAACCCCTGAAGTCCCAGAGTTCAACTTGAAAGAGTCAGACACAGTGAAGAGACGGCAGAAGCCAAAGGAGAAAGAGCAGCCAAACACAGCGTCCGACAGCAGTGCAGATGGCACACCGGTTTTAGAGACTCAGGACACAGTGAAGCTCCGCATTTCTGAAACAGATATGAGTCTGCCATGTGTCGATCTTCCAGCCAAACCAGTGAAAGCACCTCCACCTCTTGCCCCTAAACCTCCCAGCCCCCTGAATCCAACACGGCACACCTCTAAACCTCATCCTGCTCCTGTAACAGGTACTGTACAAATAAAGTCAGCTAGCTCGATATCGCTGTTACTTGGGAAGTGTTGATAACTTTCTAAAATTCATTGACCTCAAACCTCATATTTTAGATTCCTTATTTGTTCGGTAGATTTAGCAAATAGGTCCATCTAAATGGTTTGATTTATTAGTGTTCCCTGAAGTCCGTGACAGAAGCTCTGCCCCAATTCAGAGGCTGCATCCTTCGAAGGACACAGACTTCAAAGTCCACGAAGGTCGAACCGAGCATTGTTTAATGGGACGGTCCAGCCCAGGGTTCCTACCTTGCAGAGTTTAGTTCGAACCCTAATCAGGGACACCTAAACATGCTAATAAAAGGTCTTCAGAGTCACATTTAGGTGAGTTTGATCGGGAATTGAGCTAAACTCTGCAGGGCAGTAGCCCTCCTGCCCCAGATTTGAGGAAGCCTATGCTTTTGTTGCTTAGCGGCTATAAAGTTTGTACTGGACTAGTCTGAAAACAAAACAGGGTTCACAACATTCGAAGGAGCCTTTGAATTGGGACAGCCTTCATCGCCCTTCTGTGACACATTCAGGCTTCAAATGCAGCCTTCGAGGGATGCAGCTTCTGAATTGGCCGCTAAATACTTTAATGCCCGGTCCACGATTTTAGCCGGATTTTGGCACGATCCGTTTGACGTAGGGTGTCGTGGGGATTCGTAAATGACAACGGCGCAGGATTCGATCGTATCATCTCGTATAGTGTGTCATTGTGGGCGACAACCTACGTCGCGTCTGCGATGCTTCACGACATCTCGACAAAAAGACTAGCATGTTTAATTTTTTTAACGGTCGTCCACGACGGTTCCGTCACATGTATGAGGTTGACCAATAGGAGCACAGAAGCTTTTCCGTACACAACTTTCAAAAATGGCGAAACGAAAGAGAGACCATGGTGCTAATGTTAAAACAAAAAGTAAAAATATAGAAGAAAACTAAATTTTACCTCAAGTTCTCTTTGGAGGATTGACAGCCCTTCGAGCAATCCAGGAACGTGTCCATTGTCGGGTTTTCTTTTTTTTTTTTTACTTTTTTCTGAACACAAGGACAGCCAATACAACACTCACCGCTTCATCCATTGTTTGTTTACGTTCGTTTCCGGAAGTCACTCGCTACTATTTTGGCCTTCTCGATGACATCAAGCGCGTCGTTAAAGACGGCATGCGATGACTGGTCAGGAAGCAACGTGTAGTCTGACAAGTTTCTTGTCCATGACACGACAAGATTTTAGGAGTCAAAATCGTGTAATCGTGTTACCAAAAAAAAAAAAATGGTGTAATCTGAACCAGGCATAAGTTTTGCATTTATTCTGTGATTCTTGTTCTGTCTGCAGTTGCCGGCTCCAGTGTCACTCTCAGTGTTGTACAGAGTGTTGCCTTTGCAGCACCCCAGTCTCCAGTGCTGTACTCCCCCTCAGCAGAGAACACGGGTCGCAGTGTGACATCAGGAGGGCCCCAGGCTCTGGTGGAAAATGGTCAAGGGTCAACACTGAAGCATCAGAGGCTGGAGAAGACCAGCTCATCCCTTGAGGAAGCACTAAAAGCTGTGGAGAGAAAACTCACTCTTGAGAGCAACAATATGGGGTGAGAGACACTTTCCACCAGCTTTCACACAAATATGATGGGGGATGAAACATGTTTTTTAAATTTACCACTCCTAATTAAACATTATGTTGCGTCTCTTTTAGCACTTCTCACATAGTGAAGTCTACAGGGAACATTCTGGATGACATTGGGAACATGTTTGATGACCTTGCTGATCAGTTGGATGCTATGCTGGATTAAAAATTGTCCTGGATTTTGCCGTTTGAGTTTTTTTGTGCTGGCTCAGGAGGGTAGAGATCTACGTATAGAAGCATGGGTTCTTCTGCCTTATATTTCAGATGGAGGGAAGAGAAAAACTCTTGAACACAAAAGTGGGAACCTCCATTTGCAAAGACCACACAGACATTTTTGGACCAGTCTCATGACTAATGTCAGTCTAAGTGTCATTTGTAGTTGTTTGTTTATATCTCATTTTCTAATCAATCAGCATATATATGTTTTTGTGTTTTTCATTTTGTCCTGTCATTTGTTGTTGTTTTTGGGGCTGAAACATGGACTTGATTAAGTGTGACCCCAATGGGCTTTATATGATGGACCCAGATAAAAGAAATGCTAAGGAGAGTCATTCCTAAAGCAATATACATTTCAAAACACTACACTGATTCAAATCAAAACATTTCTAGAAATTTTAAAGGGACAGTTCACCCAAAAAGTGACAATTCTGTCTTCATTTACTCGCCCTGATGCTGATTCAAACCTGTATTGGCACAATAGCATAACGTTTTGAATACATTTTACGCTGCCTTTCCATACAGTAACATGCCATCAATACAAAAATACAGATTTTTTTCTTTCTTTTTTTTTTTTGAGTGAACTGTTCCTTTAATATAACTACATTTCAAAATGGTTTTGTAACTGGAGCACAGGTGACTTTTATCCATTTCCATGGCATTTTTTGGTGCTTGTATCTTCCTTTTTATTTAATGAAATTGGAAGATTTGCAGGTTAAAACACATGACTGACATTTATTTTTGTATGATAGTGTGGTTTTAAAGGGAACACGTTGAAATGAAAACAGTAACACTGCCTTGTGTAGTCAATGTACAGCAAGCAATTCAGGTTTAAGTTACCATGAACTATTTTTTAAACTTATATTAGTCCAAATAGTATTTAAACTTTATCAAAATATGTATATTGTACACTAAAGGTATATTTGATTGGGAAGCAAACCTGTTTGTTGTACCAAAGCATATATGTATATTTTTATTCAAATGTTGGATAATGCTAATGCTAATGCTAGCAGCTAAACTAATGAAAGTTAACCCAGTGGCATTTCCCCTTTGCACATAATTTGAGATGACGTATATCTGATGTGGAATATTTCTACACGGTTCTCGTGTGCCATTCGGATGTTACGTTCATGTTCTGTCTCCCAATTAACCAAGATGTAATTAATGGATTTTGTTTAACTGAAGGCCGTTTTAACATTTAACCAGTTTTAGAATTGCATTTAAGGCCTGTTCACACCAAGGACTATAACTATAACGTTTAAAATTATGTCCACACCAAGTCCACGTCACAACTAACGACGCAGAGAAGCGAAATTGCTGGAATCACTTTCAGACATAACTGCAGTAAACGGTTATCGTCCTCTGTTGTGGATGCCAAGATAGTTATTATAGTTTTAGTTCTTGCTATGAACAGGCCTTTACTTATGTTAATGCTATAGTGATGTTTTTGATTAGATAAACATAACACCGATATGGTTGTTCAGTACCAAGCCTGTCTTTGTTCTAATTTGTTAACATTTTCTATTAAATGAAGTTAGCTATTTTGTCCTTTTTTTTGTCTGTCATTTTCACCATAATCTTATTTGACCAGATTCAATGGTAGGGTTGCAATTGCAATTGAAACATAAAGTCCACACTAGAGGACTTCAATGGTAACTAACTCTGTTCTTAATTTAACTGCACAATTTGTTCTTAGTGCAAAAAATAGCCAGTAGGTTGTAAGCTCTTCTTTAAAGTAACCCATAGTTCCATAATACAACATTTGCCTTCAATTATCCAATAGTAGCCTTCAAATAGAGTGCAACAGTTACCTTGCGAAACAAGCTATGCAAAGGTATCCACATTTATTTCTCCATATGCTAATGAGGGGGGCGTGTTTTAACTCAGACATCTGCAATCGAGCTCAGATTGGCAGTGCTGAAGCTTTGAGGCAACAGTGACACCTTGTCACAGCGTAAATATCCAACGCACATCCCAGACAGCAAACTGACATTGAATCAACGTGGAAACGACGTCTCTCATGACATTGAAACAACGTTGATTTTGCACATCGAATTAACGTTGAACCAACGTCAGACACGGCATTCTTCAAAGCTAAATGAAAATCGAAAATTGGTTTGCTTTCATAACGTTGAAACAACGCATTGATTTCAAGTTGATTTTCCGTTAGTTTTGAAAGAATGACGCGTCTGACGTTGGTTCAACGTTAATTCGATGAGCAAAACAATGTCAGATCAACGTTGTTTCGATGTCATGTTTCCACGTTGATTCAATGTCAGTTTGCTATCTGGGATGGCACCCTTTAACGTGAAATGAGACGCAGATATATTTGGGCAGAAGGCGCCCCCTAGTGGTCTAACCCTTACCCAACACCATACCTAAACTTAACCATTAACCGAAGCGTCTCATTAGACGTTAAAGGGTGCCATGTGCGTTGGATATTTACGCTTTTGCAAAAGCGTCCTATATGGCGCTTTGGGATGAGAACGCGTTGAACTGTAGGGTAGACAAAGCGCCCTCAGATCACTTGGACATGGCTGTGGTTACAAGAGGTAAAAACAAAATAAATACTGTTCGTTTTCTCACACAAACTGCTCGTTTCATGTCTTAGGCCATCAATGTGTACTTACATTTACGAGTCAATAAATCATGTTTAATTTAAATCATGGGGTGACCATAGACCTCCATTATATGACTGACAGACAAGAATGGTTTGACCGAAAAATATAAAAATTGAAAGTACTGTGGAAACAAAGACACCTACATCTTGGATGCCCTTGAGGACAGCTGAAATTTCCCAAAAATGAAGTTCAAAGTGAACTATCACTTTAAGGTCAATGATTTAATGAGATGAATAGTAGTTAATAGTCTCGTATTCAGGGCCGTATTAAGAGCTCACTGGGCCATAGTAATCAAATATACAATAGCCTACATGGTTTTCACTATAAATTCAACATTCATTCTTGTTAATTTTGCAAAAGTAATTCAGTCAAATACAGTAACGTTAAATTACTTTCTTTCTGATGTTTGATTAACATTATTGACACACATGGCGACAGCATCTTTATTAGCAGCGTCTGTCACTTTGAGACCTCAGAGTCGGATTCAAGTGCGCTGTGCAAAACCGTCTCAAGTTCACCATGGTCTCAAAACCAGCGTTTACAAAATGAATTCTCTCAGTTTGAAATAATTTGTATCCAAACCACAATGTTTAGAAACGCGTTTAAATGATAAACTTACATCGATGCGCAGCAAAATTTAAATATTTCTACAGCATACAACCCGGTAAATCACGACAAGACGTGAAATAATCACGTTGGTCCACTTTGGAAAACGTGTAGATGTCACGGTTTAACCCCCTCAAACGTGAAACTTACACGTTTGACCTATTCTACACGCAATCGCCTCTGCCATAACGACCTATTTAGTCTGGTAGGAAGGGGGGGTTCACCTGCACCCGAAAGATATATTTTTTTAACCTAGTTTTTTGTAATCCTTAAGGTGTCTAGAAAAGGAATTTTGATGTTCCCCGCGCAAATTTTTGTCCCATATGTGATTTTTTGTATCATCTTTTGTGTCCGTGCTGATTTTTGGCTGCGGAAAATGAAAACTTTAAACCTACATAGAATCTGAACAATACATCCTACAGACACAATCTACCCCATTTTCTCTTCGTCTTTGCATGAGGAATTGATAGATATGAGGATTGTCTTGATTAGATGATGTATAGTGCATAAAAACTCAAATAAACACCAAAAAATGTCAAAAAATTGTAACATTGGATCACTGGAACTCCTCCCCTATGGACCCTTCTGATATATGTTTTCTAACTTTTGTATTTTTACAGTCTTTAGGATGTCTAAGAAGCAAATGTTGATGATCCCCACCTGAAATATTGTCACATGTATGTATTTTCTGGCTATATTGGTTGCCACCCTGGATATCCAAAAAAGCAAAAAAGCACATTTATGGGCAGTCTGTTTTTCTCCTTTAGTTTTCGATTTGATAAATCTCCTCCATTTTTCATAACTGGCTATGTAAATTATCGTTGAGCACATGTTGAGCTTGTTCCCAACGTCAATTGTTGCACATTAAAAATATAACATAGATATTTTAATTAAATAATACATTTTAAGATACAACGTGTTCAAAAATATGCATTAATTAAAAATCACATCATGTAATTAGGATTCACTGGTAATGTGAGGTTTATTTAACATACATTTTTAAACTAACTACACAAATACATAGCCTACACCATGCACCAACACACAATTAGAAAGGTCTTTCTTGGTGAAGAGCATTTAGCGTTATGGAAGCCCACATTGACTGGCAGATAATGGTCTCTCCAGGTTTCTGTTAAGTTGAAAAAAAAAATGTTATGCTTAATAATTAATTAATTATACTTTCATTATTATTATTATTACTACTGGTGAGGGAATGTGTTTCATCTCGAGTGGGACAATCTGAACAAAATAACAACAAACATTCATGGCTCAAGTGTGGTGAACTGGACCGGTGGGATCATGATACAGGAGGTGAAACCTGAATTTGATGCCCCCAACTCTCTGGAAATTCCACGAATGCTCCCACTCTACGAGTGGAAAAAGACGCGCTCCCTTATGGTAGATATACCTGAGACCCTAAATTCATCATCAAGTCATGATTAGATGATGTATAGTGCATAAACACTCAAATGAACACCAAAAAATGTACAAATAAATTGTGACATTGGATCACTGGAACTCCTGTCCTCAGGACCCTATTGATATATGTCTTCTAACTTTTGTACTTTTACAGTCTTTATGATGTCTAAGAAGCAAATGTTGATGATCCCCACCTGAAACATGTTGGTCCAAATGAACATCTCCCATAATAAGTAGATACTATTCAAACCATTATATTGGTGTTATATTTATTGAAACAAAACAGAAAACCACTCATATATTCAAATACTGTATGTGTAATGTATATATGAAGAGTTCAGATGCAAAAGCCTCTAAGTGCCATTTGAAATTTGGTTCTAGAATTACCATTTTTATCAAGCTTGTGTATTTAAGTTCAGTAATTTCACTTAAATGACCATTAATAGGTAATCTTCATTGTCATTTAAGTGAAATTACTGAACTTAAATATACAAGCTTGATAAAAAATAATAATTTTAGAAGAAAATTTCAAATGGCACTTCGAGGCTTTTGCATCTGAACTCTTCATATAGGGCATAACAAATCCCCATTAGAATAAACTGAAATAGAAAAAAAGTGATTCTAATCAACCCCTCCTTGCACTGCCACCTTAACGTGCTGGAGGGGTTTGAGTACCCGAACGACCCTATGAGCTATGTTTTCCGGGGCTATATGCCCCTGGTAGGGTCTCCCAAGGCAAACCGGATAGGCGACGGGTCAGACCAAGAACGGTTCAAAAAACCTTATGAGTGAAGTGAAAACAAGGACAGCCGGGGCCCCACCTTGGAGCCAGTATGTGAGCGCCTGGTGGCAGGGCCTCCCACACGGTGTCCGGCAGGGCTCAGTCCGAAGAAGCAACGTGGGGCCTCCTTCCCGTGGGCTCACCACCTTCAGGAGGGACCGTAAGGGATTAACTATTAATCCCATAGTAATAGCCATAAAGGCTATTGTAAAACAAATGCACTGAAAAATAAAGGAAACTTTCATAATTAGTTTTGCACTCATTTCTATACTTGAAAGATATAAGCGCATAATGACATGTTTCATGGGCCAGTGTGTCAGAAAAAAAACTAAAGCTGACTTTTTTTGACCAATGCATTACACCAGCACAGCGCCGCCAATTAAGCAAAAAACAAAACAAACAACAAACAAACAAATGGGCCGCCGATGTATGAGTTTTGTGGGCCGTTAAGACAAATAAATAAAAAAAGATGAGATGTATCCACCTGTTTCACGGAGCAGCAGCCAGCGCGCGCATCTCATTAGTAACCTGATCTGCATGGCCAAACGTCCGCTGAGCAGAAATCAGCTCTCAGAGCCTCAGTATGACTATTACTGTGTTATTAAAAAAGGTAAAACTGGACCTAAATCGGTTGATCAGAAATTTTGAGTTTTGATATCTCAGCACTGGAAGGGTCTAGAGCCTCCATTGTTGCACTCAGGTCTATGTCTCATGGCCCTCTATCAGAATCCAGAGTTTTGAGAAGATTGGGGATACTTAATTTTTCACCCCCCAAAAAAACCGTAAGGGGTAACACTGTCGTTTTTTTTTTTCTGGTCGAAATTTTGAATTTCGATATCTCAGATCTGGAAGGGTGTAGAGCCTCCATTGTTGCACTCAGGTCTAAGTCTCATGGCCCTCTATCAGAATCCAGAGTTTTAAGAAGATTGGGGATACTTAATTTTTCGCCCAAAAAAAAAAACGTAAGGGGTACCACTGTCGTTTTTTTTTTCGGGTCGAAAGTTTGAGTTTCGATATCTCAGCTCTGGAAGGGTCTAGAGCCTCCATTTTTGCACTCAGGTCTAAGGCTCACGGCCCTCTATCAGAATCCAGAGTTTTGAGAAGATTGGAGAAACTTCATTTTTCGCCCAAAAAAAAAAAAAAAAAACGAAAGGGGTACCACTGTCGTTTTTTTTTCGGGTCGAAAGTTTGAGTTTCGATATCTCAGCTCTGGAAGGGTCTAGAGCCTCAATTTTTGCACTCAGGTCTAAGGCTCACGGCCCTCTATCAGAATCCAGAGTTTTGAGAAGATTGGGGATACTTAATTTTTCGCCCAAAAAAAAAAATGTAAGGGGTAACACTGTCGTTTTTTTTTCGGGTTGAAATTTTGAGTTTTGATATCTCAGCACTGGAAGGGTCTTGAGCCTCCATTGTTGCACTCAGGTCTATGTCTCATGGCCCTCTATCAGAATCCAGAGTTTTGAGAAGATTGGGGATACTTAATTTTTCACCCAAAAAAAAAAAAACGTAAGGGGTAACACTGTCGTTTTTTTTTTTCTGGTCGAAATTTTGAATTTCGATATCTCAGCTCTGGAAGGGTCTAGAGCCTCCATTGTTGCACTCAAGTCTATGTCTCATGGCCCTCTATCAGAATCCAGAGTTTTGAGAAGATTGGGGATACTTCATTTTTTGCCCAAAAAAAAAAACGTAAGGGGTAACACTGTCGTTTTTTTTCTGGTTGAAATTTTGAATTTCGATATCTCAGCTCTGGAAGGGTCTAGAGCCTCCATTGTTGCACTCAGGTCTATGTCTCATGGCCCTCTATCAGAATCCAGAGTTTTGAGAAGATTGGGGATACTTAATTTTTCGCCCCCAAAAAAAACGTAAGGGGTAACACTGTCGTTTTTTTTTTCTGGTCGAAATTTTGAATTTCGATATCTCAGCTCCGGAAGGGTCTAGACTCTCCATTGTTGCACTCAGGTCTATGTCTCATGGCCCTCTATCAGAATCCAGAGTTTTGAGAAGATTGGGGATACTTAATTTTTCGCCCCAAAAAAAACCATAAGGGATAACACTGTCGTTTTTTTTCTGGTCGAAATGTTGATTTTCGATATCTCAGCTCTGGAAGGGTCTAGAGCCTCCATTTTTGCACTCAGGTTTAAGTCTCATGGCCCTCTATCAGAATCCAGAGTTTTGAGAAGATTGGAGAAACTTCATTTTTCGCCCAAAAAAAACAAAAACGAAAGGGGTACCACTGTCGTTTTTTTTTTTTCGGGTCGAAATTTTGAGTTTCGATATCTCAGCTCTGGAAGGGTCTAGAGCCTCCATTTTTGCACTCAGGTCTAAGTCTCATGGCCCTCTATCAGAATCCAGAGTTTTGAGAAGATTAGGGATACTTAATTTTTCACCCAAAAAAAAACGTAACGTTTAACATTGTCGTTTTTTTTTCGGGTCGAAATTTTGAATTTCGATATCTCAGCTCTGGAAGGGTCTAGAGCCTCCATTGTTGCACTCATGTCTAAGTCTCATGGCCCTCTATCAGAATCCAGAGTTTTGAGAAGATTGGGGATACTTAATTTTTCGCCCAAAAAAAAAAACGTAAGGGGTAACACTGTCGTTTTTTTTTCTGGTCGAAATTTTGATTTTCGATATCTCAGCTCTGGATGGGTCTAGAGCCTCCGTTGTTGCACTCAGGTCTATGTCTCATGGCCCTCTATCAGAATCCAGAGTTTTGAGAAGATTGGGGATACTTAATTTTTCGCCCAAAAAAAAAAATGTAAGAGGTAACACTGTCGTTTTTTTTTCGGGTTGATATTTTGAGTTTTGATATCTCATCACTGGAAGGGTCTTGAGCCTCCATTGTTGCACTCAGGTCTATGTCTCATGGCCCTCTATCAGAATCCAGAGTTTTGAGAAGATTGGGGATACTTAATTTTTCGCCCAAAAAAAAAAAACGTAAGGGGTAACACTGTCGGTTTTTTTTTCTGGTCGAAATTTTGAGTTTCGATATCTCAGCACTGGAAGGGCCTAGAGCCTCCATTGTTGCACTCAGGTCTAAGTCTCATGGCCCTCTATCAGAATCCAGAGTTTTGAGAAGATTGGGGATACTTAATTTTTCACCCCCAAAAAAAACCGTAAGGGGTAACACTGTCGTTTTTTTTTTTCTGGTTGAAATTTTGAATTTCGATATCTCAGCTCTGGAAGGGTCTAGAGCCTCCAGTGTTGCACTCAGGTCTATGTCTCATGACCCTCTATCAGAATCCAGAGTTTTGAGAAGATTAGGGATACTTAATTTTTCGCCCGAAAAAAAAAACGAAAGGGGTACCACTGTCGTTTTTTTTTCGGGTCGAAATTTTGAGTTTCGATATCTCAGCTCTGGAAGGGTCTAGAGCCTCCATTTTTGCACTCAGGTCTAAGGCTCACGGCCCTCTATCAGAATCCAGAGTTTTGAGAACATTGGGGATACTTAATTTTTCGCCCCAAAAAAAAAACGTAAGGGGTAACGCTGTCGTTTTTTTTTTCAGGTCGAAATTTTGAATTTCAATATCTCAGGTCTGGAAGGGTCTAGAGCCTCCATTGTTGCACTCAGGTCTATGTTTCATGGCCCTCTATCAGAATCCAGAGTTTTGAGAAGATTGGGGATACTTAATTTTTCGCCCAAAAAAAAAAAAACGTAAGGGGTAACACTGTCGTTTTTTTTTTCTGGTCGAAATTTTGATTTTCGATATCTCAGATCTGGAAGGGTCTAGAGCCTCCATTGTTGCACTCAGGTCTATGTCTCATGGCCCTCTATCAGAATCCAGAGTTTTGAGAAGATTGGGGATACTTAATTTTTCGCCCAAAAAAAAAAAAACGTAAGGGGTAACACTGTCGTTTTTTTTTTCTGGTCGAAATTTTGAATTTCGATATCTCAGCTCTGGAAGGGTCTAGAGCCTCCACTGTTGCACTCAGGTCTATGTCTCATGACCCTCTATCAGAATCCAGAGTTTTGAGAAGATTAGGGATACTTAATTTTTCGCCCGAAAAAAAAAACGAAAGGGGTACCACTGTCGTTTTTTTTTCGGGTCGAAATTTTGAGTTTCGATATCTCAGCTCTGGAAGGGTCTAGAGCCTCCATTTTTGCACTCAGGTCTAAGGCTCACGGCCCTCTATCAGAATCCAGAGTTTTGAGAACATTGGGGATACTTAATTTTTCGCCCCAAAAAAAAACGTAAGGGGTAACGCTGTCGTTTTTTTTTTCAGGTCGAAATTTTGAATTTCAATATCTCAGGTCTGGAAGGGTCTAGAGCCTCCATTGTTGCACTCAGGTCTATGTTTCATGGCCCTCTATCAGAATCCAGAGTTTTGAGAAGATTGGGGATACTTAATTTTTCGCCCCCCCAAAAAAAACGTAAGGGGTAACACTGTCGTTTTTTTTTTCTGGTGGATATTTTGAATTTCGATATCTCAGCTCTGGAAGGGTCTAGAGCCTCCATTGTTGCACTCAGGTCTAAGTCTCATGGCCTCTATCAGAATCCAGAGTTGTGAGAAGATTGGGGATACTTAATTTTTCGCCCAAAAAAAAAAAACCTAAGGGGTAATACTGTCGTTTTTTTTTTCGGTTCGAAATTTTGAGTTTCGATATCTCAGCACTGGAAGGGTCTAGAGCCTCCATTGTTGCACTCAGGTCTATGTCTCATGGCCCTTTATCAGAATACACAGTTTTGAGAAGACTGGGGATACTTAATTTTTCGCCCCCCCCAAAAAAACGTAAGGGGTAACACTGTCGTTTTTTTTTCTGGTCGAAATTTTGAATTTCGATATCTCAGCTCTGGAAGGGTCTAGAGCCTCCACTGTTGCACTCAGGTCTATGTCTCATGACCCTCTATCAGAATCCAGAGTTTTGAGAAGATTAGGGATACTTAATTTTTCGCCCGGAAAAAAAAACGAAAGGGGTACCACTGTCGTTTTTTTTTTCGGGTCGAAATTTTGAGTTTCGATATCTCAGCTCTGGAAGGGTCTAGAGCCTCCATTTTTGCACTCAGGTCTAAGGCTCACGGCCCTCTATCAGAATCCAGAGTTTTGAGAACATTGGGGATACTTAATTTTTCGCCCCAAAAAAAAAACGTAAGGGGTAATGCTGTCGTTTTTTTTTTCAGGTCGAAATTTTGAATTTCAATATCTCAGCTCTGGAAGGGTCTAGAGCCTCCATTGTTGCACTCAGGGCTATGTTTCATGGCCCTCTATCAGAATCCAGAGTTTTGAGAAGATTGAGGATACTTAATTTTTCGCCCAAAAAAAAAAACGGAAGGGGTAACACTGTCGTTTTTTTTTTCTGGTCGAAATGTTGATTTTCGATATCTCAGCTCTGGAAGGGTCTAGAGCCTCCATTTTTGCACTCAGGTTTAAGTTTCATGGCCCTCTATCAGAATCCAGAGTTTTGAGAAGATTGGAGAAACTTCATTTTTCGCCCGAAAAAAAAAAAAAAAACGAAAGGGGTACCACTGTCGTTTTTTTTTCAGGTTGAAATTTTGAGTTTTGATATCTCAGCACTGGAAGGGTCTTGAGCCTCCATTGTTGCACTCAGGTCTAAGTCTCATGGCCCTCTGTCATAATCCAGAGTTTTGAGAAGATTGGGGATACTTAATTTTTCACCCCCCAAAAAAACCGTAAGGGGTAACACTGTAGTTTTTTTTTCTGGTCGAAATTTTGAATTTCGATATCTCAGCTCTGGAAGGGTCTAGAGCCTCCATTGTTGCACTCAGGTCTATGTCTCATGGCCCTCTATCAGAATCCAGAGTTTTGAGAAGATTGGGGATACTTAATTTTTCGCCCAAAAAAAAAAAAACGTAAGGGGTAACACTGTCGTTTTTTTTTCTGGTCGAAATTTTGAATTTCGATATCTCAGCTCTGGAAGGGTCTAGAGCCTCCATTGTTGCACTCAGGTCTAAGTCTCATGACCCTCTATCAGAATCCTGAGTTTTGAGAAGATTGGGGATACTTAATTTTTCGCCCAAAAAAAAAAAAACGTAAGGGGTAACACTGTCGTTTTTTTTTTTTTCGGATCGAAATTTTGAGTTTCGATATCTCAGCACTGGAAGGGTCTAGAGCATCCATTGTTGCACTCAGGTCTAAGTCTCATGGCCCTCTATCAGAATCCAGAGTTTTGAGAAGATTGGAGAAACTTCATTTTTCGCCCAAAAAAAAAAAACGTAAGGGGTAACACTGTCGTTTTTTTTTTCTGGTCGAAATGTTGATTTTCGATATCTCAGCTCTGGAAGGGTCTAGAGCCTCCATTTTTGCACTCAGGTTTAAGTTTCATGGCCCTCTATCAGAATCCAGAGTTTTGAGAAGATTGGAGAAACTTCATTTTTCGCCCGAAAAAAAAAAAAAAAAACGAAAGGGGTACCACTGTCGTTTTTTTTTCGGGTTGAAATTTTGAGTTTTGATATCTCAGCACTGGAAGGGTCTTGAGCCTCCATTGTTGCACTCAGGTCTAAGTCTCATGGCCCTCTGTCATAATGCAGAGTTTTGAGAAGATTGGGGATACTTAATTTTTCACCCCCCAAAAAAACCGTAAGGGGTAACACTGTAGTTTTTTTTTCTGGTCGAAATTTTGAATTTCGATATCTCAGCTCTGGAAGGGTCTAGAGCCTCCATTGTTGCACTCAGGTCTATGTCTCATGGCCCTCTATCAGAATCCAGAGTTTTGAGAAGATTGGGGATACTTAATTTTTCGCCCAAAAAAAAAAAACGTTAGGGGTAACACTGTCGTTTTTTTTTTCTGGTCGAAATTTTGAATTTCTATATCTCAGCTCTGGAAGGGTCTAGACTCTCCATTGTTGCACTCAGGTCTTTGTCTCATGGCCCTCTATCAGAATCCAGAGTTTTGAGAAGATTGGGGATACTTAATTTTTCGCCCAAAAAAAAAAAACGTAAGGGGTAACACTGTCGTTTTTTTTTCTGGTCGAAATTTTGAATTTCTATATCTCAGCTCTGGAAGGGTCTAGAGCCTCCATTGTTGCACTCAGGTCTAAGTCTCATGACCCTCTATCAGAATCCAGAGTTTTGAGAAGATTGGGGATACTTAATTTTTCGCCGAAAAAAAAAAACGTAAGGGGTAACACTGTCGTTTTTTTTTTCTGGTCGAAATTTTGAATTTCGATATCTCAGCTCTGGAAGGGTCTAGAGCCTCAATTTTTGCACTCAGGTCTAAGGATCACGGCCCTCTATCAGGATCCAGAGTTTTGAGAAGATTAGGGATACTTAATTTTTCGCCCAAAAAAAAAAAATGTAAGGGGTAACACTGTCGTTTTTTTTTTTTCGGGTTGAAATTTTGAATTTTGATATCTCAGCACTGGAAGGGTCTTGAGCCTCCATTGTTGCACTCAGGTTTAAGTCTCATGGCCCTCTATCAGAATCCAGAGTTTTGAGAAGATTGGAGAAACTTCATTTTTTGCCCGAAAAAAACAAAACGAAAGGGGTACCACTGTCGTTTTTTTTTTCGGGTCGAAATTTTGAGTTTCGATATCTCAGCTCTGGAAGGGTCTAGAGCCTCAATTTTTGCACTCAGGTCTAAGGATCACGGCCCTCTATCAGAATCCAGAGTTTTGAGAAGATTGGGGATACTTAATTTTTCGCCCAAAAAAAAAAAAAAAAGGGGTAACACTGTCGTTTTTTTTTCTGGTCGAAATTTTGAATTTCGATATCTCAGCTCTGGAAGGGTCTAGAGCCTCCATTGTTGCACTCAGGTCTAAGTCTCATGACCCTCTATCAGAATCCAGAGTTTTGAGAAGATTGGGGATACTTAATTTTTCGCCGAAAAAAAAAACCGTAAGGGGTAACACTGTCGTTTTTTTTTCTGGTCGAAATTTTGAATTTCGATATCTCAGCTCTGGAAGGGTCTAGAGCCTCAATTTTTACACTCAGGTCTAAGGATCACGGCCCTCTATCAGAATCCAGAGTTTTGAGAAGATTAGGGATACTTAATTTTTCGCCCAAAAAAAAAAAATGTAAGGGGTAACACTGTCGTTTTTTTTTTCGGGTTGAAATTTTGAATTTTGATATCTCAGCACTGGAAGGGTCTTGAGCCTCCATTGTTGCACTCAGGTTTAAGTCTCATGGCCCTCTATCAGAATCCAGAGTTTTGAGAAGATTGGAGAAACTTCATTTTTTGCCCGAAAAAAAAAAAACGAAAGGGGTACCACTGTCGTTTTTTTTTTCGGGTCGAAATTTTGAGTTTCGATATCTCAGCTCTGGAAGGGTCTAGAGCCTCAATTTTTGCACTCAGGTCTAAGGATCACGGCCCTCTATCAGAATCCAGAGTTTTGAGAAGATTGGGGATACCTAATTTTTCGCCCAAAAAAAAAAATGTAAGGGGTAACACTGTCGTTTTTTTTTTCGGGTTGAAATTTTGAGTTTTGATATCTCAGCACTGGAAGGGTCTTGAGCCTCCATTGTTGCACTCAGGTCTAAGTCTCATGGCCCTCTATCAGAATCCAGAGTTTTGAGAAGATTGGGGATACTTAATTTTTCACCCCCAAAAAAAACCGTAAGGGGTAACACTGTCGTTTTTTTTTCTGGTCGAAATTTTGAATTTCGATATCTCAGCTCTGGAAGGGTCTAGAGCCTCCATTGTTGCACTCAGGTCTGTGTCTCATGGCCCTCTATCAGAATCCAGAGTTTTGAGAAGATTGGGGATAATTAATTTTTCGCCCCCCAAAAAAAACATAAGGGGTAACACTGTCGTTTTTTTTTTCTGGTCGAAATTTTGAATTTCGATATCTCAGCTCTGGAAGGGTCTAGACTCTCCATTGTTGCACTCAGGTCTATGTCTCATGGCCCTCTATCAGAATCCAGAGTTTTGAGAAGATTGGGGATACTTAATTTTTCGCCCAAAAAAAAAAAACGTAAGGGGTAACACTGTCGTTTTTTTTCGGGTCGAAATTTTGAGTTTCGATATCTCAGCACTGGAAGGGTCTAGAGCCTCCATTGTTGCACTCAGGTCTATGTCTCATGGCCCTCTATTAGAATCCAGAGTTTTGAGAAGATTGGGGATACTTAATTTTTCACCCCCAAAAAAAACCGTAAGGGGTAACACTGTCGTTTTTTTTTTTCTGGTGGATATTTTGAATTTCGATATCTCAGCTCTGGAAGGGTCTAGAGCCTCCATTGTTGCACTCAGGTCTAAGTCTCATGGCCTCTATCAGAATCCAGAGTTGTGAGAAGATTGCGGATACTTAATTTTTCGCCCAAAAAAAAAAAAACCTAAGGGGTAATACTGTCGTTTTTTTTTTCGGTTCGAAATTTTGAGTTTCGATATCTCAGCACTGGAAGGGTCTAGAGCCTCCATTGTTGCACTCAGGTCTATGTCTCATGGCCCTTTATCAGAATACACAGTTTTGAGAAGACTGGGGATACTTAATTTTTCGCCCCCCCAAAAAAAACGTAAGGGGTAACACTGTCGTTTTTTTTTCTGGTCGAAATTTTGAATTTCGATATCTCAGCTCTGGAAGGGTCTAGAGCCTCCATTGTTGCACTCAGGTCTAAGTCTCATGGCCCTCTATCAGAACCCAGAGTTTTGAGAAGATTAGGGATACTTAATTTTTCGCCCAAAAAAAAAAAGTAAGGGGTAACACTGTCGTTTTTTTGACGGGTCGAAATTTTGATTTTCGATATCTCAGCTCTGGAAGGGTCTAGAGCCTCCATTGTTGCACTCATGTCTAAGTCTCATGGCCCTCTATCAGAATCCAGAGTTTTGAGAAGATTGGGGATACTTAATTTTTCGCCCAAAAAAAAAAAACCTAAGGGGTAACACTGTCGTTTTTTTTTCTGGTCGAAATTTTGATTTTCGATATCTCAGCTCTGGATGGGTCTAGAGCCTCCGTTGTTGCACTCAGGTCTATGTCTCATGGCCCTCTATCAGAATCCAGAGTTTTGAGAAGATTGGGGATACTTAATTTTTCGCCCAAAAAAAAAACACGTAAGGGGTAACACTGTCGTTTTTTTTACGGGTCGAAATTTTGATTTTCGATATCTCAGCTCTGGAAGGGTCTAGAGCCTCCATTGTTGCACTCAGGTCTATGTCTCATGGCCCTCTATCAGAATCCAGAGTTTTGAGAAGATTGGGGATACTTAATTTTTCGCCCAAAAAAAAAAAAAACGTAAGGGGTAACACTGTCGTTTTTTTTTTCTGGTCGAAATTTTGATTTTCGATATCTCAGATCTGGAAGGGTCTACAGCGTCCATTGTTGCACTCAGGTCTAAGTCTCATGGCCCTCTATCAGAATCCAGAGTTTTGAGAAGATTGGGGATACTTAATTTTTCACCCCAAAAAAAAAACGTAAGGGGTAACACTGTCGTTTTTTTTTTCTGGTTGAAATTTTGAATTTCGATATCTCAGCTCTGGAAGGGTCTAGAGCCTCCACTGTTGCACTCAGGTCTATGTCTCATGACCCTCTATCAGAATCCAGAGTTTTGAGAAGATTAGGGATACTTAATTTTTCGCCCGAAAAAAAAAATGAAAGGGGTACCACTGTCGTTTTTTTTTTCGGGTCGAAATTTTGAGTTTCGATATCTCAGCTCTGGAAGGGTGTAGAGCCTCCATTTTTGCACTCAGGTCTAAGGCTCACGGCCCTCTATCAGAATCCAGAGTTTTGAGAACATTGGGGATACTTAATTTTTCGCCCCAAAAAAAAAACGTAAGGGGTAACGCTGTCGTTTTTTTTTTCAGGTCGAAATTTTGAATTTCAATATCTCAGCTCTGGAAGGGTCTAGAGCCTCCATTGTTGCACTCAGGTCTATGTCTCATGGCCCTCTATCAGAATCCAGAGTTTTGAGAAGATTGGGGATACTTAATTTTTCGCCCAAAAAAAAAAACGTAAGGGGAAACACTGTCGTTTTTTTTTTCTGGTGGATATTTTGAATTTCGATATCTCAGCTCTGGAAGGGTCTAGAGCCTCCATTGTTGCACTCAGGTCTAAGTCTCTTGGCGTCTATCAGAATCCAGAGTTGTGAGAAAATTGGGGATACTTAATTTTTCGCCCAAAAAAAAAAAAACCTAAGGGGTAATACTGTCGTTTTTTTTTTCGGTTCGAAATTTTGAGTTTCGATATCTCAGCACTGGAAGGGTCTAGAGCCTCCATTGTTGCACTCAGGTCTATGTCTCATGGCCCTTTATCAGAATACACAGTTTTGAGAAGACTGGGGATACTTAATTTTTCGCCCCCCCAAAAAAAAACGTAAGGGGTAACACTGTCGTTTTTTTTTCTGGTCGAAATTTTGAATTTCGATATCTCAGCTCTGGAAGGGTCTAGAGCCTCCATTGTTTCACTCAGGTCTAAGTCTCATGGCCCTCTATCAGAATCCAGAGTTTTGAGAAGATTAGGGATACTTAATTTTTCGCCCAAAAAAAAAGTAAGGGGTAACACTGTCGTTTTTTTGACGGGTCGAAATTTTGATTTTCAATATCTCAGCTCTGGAAGGGTCTAGAGCCTCCATTGTTGCACTCAGGTCTATGTCTCATGGCCCTCTATCAGAATCCAGAGTTTTGAGAAGATTGGGGATACTTAATTTTTCGCCCCCCCAAAAAAAACGTAAGGGGTAACACTGTAGTTTTTTTTTCTGGTCGAAATTTTGAATTTCGATATCTCAGCTCTGGAAGGGTCTAGAGCCTCCATTGTTGCACTCAGGTCTATGTCTCATGGCCCTCTATCAGAATCCAGAGTTTTGAGAAGATTGGGGATACTTAATTTTTCACCCCCCAAAAAAACCGTAAGGTCGAAATTTTGAATTTCGATATCTCAGCTCTGGAAGGGTCTAGAGCCTCCATTTTTGCACTCAGGTTTAAGTTTCATGGCCCTCTATCAGAATCCAGAGTTTTGAGAAGATTGGAGAAACTTCATTTTTCGCCCGAAAAAAAAAAAAAACGAAAGGGGTACCACTGTCGTTTTTTTTTCGGGTTGAAATTTTGAGTTTTGATATCTCAGCACTGGAAGGGTCTTGAGCCTCCATTGTTGCACTCAGGTCTAAGTCTCATGGCCCTCTGTCATAATGCAGAGTTTTGAGAAGATTGGGGATACTTAATTTTTCACCCCCCAAAAAAACCGTAAGGGGTAACACTGTAGTTTTTTTTCTGGTCCAAATTTTGAATTTCGATATCTCAGCTCTGGAAGGGTCTAGACTCTCCATTGTTGCACTCAGGTCTTTGTCTCATGGCCCTCTATCAGAATCCAGAGTTTTGAGAAGATTGGGGATACTTAATTTTTCGCCCAAAAAAAAAAAACGTAAGCGGTAACACTGTCGTTTTTTTTTCTGGTCGAAATTTTGAATTTCGATATCTCAGCTCTGGAAGGGTCTAGAGCCTCCATTGTTGCACTCAGGTCTAAGTCTCATGACCCTCTATCAGAATCCAGAGTTTTGAGAAGATTGGGGATACTTAATTTTTCGCCGAAAAAAAAAACCGTAAGGGGTAACACTGTCGTTTTTTTTTCTGGTCGAAATTTTGAATTTCGATATCTCAGCTCTGGAAGGGTCTAGAGCCTCAATTTTTGCACTCAGGTTTAAGGATCACGGCCCTCTATCAGGATCCAGAGTTTTGAGAAGATTAGGGATACTTAATTTTTCGCCCAAAAAAAAAATGTAAGGGGTAACACTGTCGTTTTTTTTTTTTTCGGGTTGAAATTTTGAATTTTGATATCTCAGCACTGGAAGGGTCTTGAGCCTCCATTGTTGCACTCAGGTTTAAGTCTCATGGCCCTCTATCAGAATCCAGAGTTTTGAGAAGATTGGAGAAACTTCATTTTTTGCCCGAAAAAAAAAAAACGAAAGGGGTACCACTGTCGTTTTTTTTTTCGGGTCGAAATTTTGAGTTTCGATATCTCAGCTCTGGAAGGGTCTAGAGCCTCAATTTTTGCACTCAGGTCTAAGGATCACGGCCCTCTATCAGAATCCAGAGTTTTGAGAAGATTGGGGATACTTAATTTTTCGCCCAAAAAAAAAAAAAAGGGGTAACACTGTCGTTTTTTTTTCTGGTCGAAATTTTGAATTTCGATATCTCAGCTCTGGAAGGGTCTAGAGCCTCCATTGTTGCACTCAGGTCTAAGTCTCATGACCCTCTATCAGAATCCAGAGTTTTGAGAAGATTGGGGATACTTAATTTTTCGCCGAAAAAAAAACCCGTAAGGGGTAACACTGTCGTTTTTTTTTCTGGTCGAAATTTTGAATTTCGATATCTCAGCTCTGGAAGGGTCTAGAGCCTCAATTTTTACACTCAGGTCTAAGGATCACGGCCCTCTATCAGAATCCAGAGTTTTGAGAAGATTAGGGATACTTAATTTTTCGCCCAAAAAAAAAAAAATGTAAGGGGTAACACTGTCGTTTTTTTTTTTCGGGTTGAAATTTTGAATTTTGATATCTCAGCACTGGAAGGGTCTTGAGCCTCCATTGTTGCACTCAGGTTTAAGTCTCATGGCCCTCTATCAGAATCCAGAGTTTTGAGAAGATTGGAGAAACTTCATTTTTTGCCCGAAAAAAAAAAAACGAAAGGGGTACCACTGTCGTTTTTTTTTTCGGGTCGAAATTTTGAGTTTCGATATCTCAGCTCTGGAAGGGTCTAGAGCCTCAATTTTTGCACTCAGGTCTAAGGATCACGGCCCTCTATCAGAATCCAGAGTTTTGAGAAGATTGGGGATACTTAATTTTTCGCCCAAAAAAAAAATGTAAGGGGTAACACTGTCGTTTTTTTTTTCGGGTTGAAATTTTGAGTTTTGATATCTCAGCACTGGAAGGGTCTTGAGCCTCCATTGTTGCACTCAGGTCTAAGTCTCATGGCCCTCTATCAGAATCCAGAGTTTTGAGAAGATTGGGGATACTTAATTTTTCACCCCCAAAAAAAACCGTAAGGGGTAACACTGTCGGTTTTTTTTCTGGTCGAAATTTTGAATTTCGATATCTCAGCTCTGGAAGGGTCTAGAGCCTCCATTGTTGCACTCAGGTCTAAGTCTCATGGCCCTCTATCAGAATCCAGAGTTTTGAGAAGATTGGGGATACTTCATTTTTCGCCCAAAAAAAAAAAACGTAAGGGGTAACACTGTCGTTTTTTTTTTCTGGTCGAAATTTTGAATTTCGATATCTCAGCTCTGGAAGGGTCTAGAGCCTCCATTGTTGCACTCAGGTCTATGTCTCATGGCCCTCTATCAGAATCCAGAGTTTTGAGAAGATTGGGGATAATTAATTTTTCGCCCCAAAAAAAAAACATAAGGGGTAACACTGTCGTTTTTTTTTTCTGGTCGAAATTTTGAATTTCGATATCTCAGCTCTGGAAGGGTCTAGACTCTCCATTGTTGCACTCAGGTCTATGTCTCATGGCCCTCTATCAGAATCCAGAGTTTTGAGAAGATTGGGGATACTTAATTTTTCGCCCAAAAAAAAAAACGTAAGGGGTAACACTGTCGTTTTTTTTCGGGTCGAAATTTTGAGTTTCGATATCTCAGCACTGGAAGGGTCTAGAGCCTCCATTGTTGCACTCAGGTCTATGTCTCATGGCCCTCTATTAGAATCCAGAGTTTTGAGAAGATTGGGGATACTTAATTTTTCGCCCCAAAAAAAAAAAAAAGTAAGGGGTAACACTGTCGTGTTTTTTTTTCTGGTGGATATTTTGAATTTCGATATCTCAGCTCTGGAAGGGTCTAGAGCCTCCATTGTTGCACTCAGGTCTAAGTCTCATGGCCTCTATCAGAATCCAGAGTTGTGAGAAGATTGCGGATACTTAATTTTTCGCCCAAAAAAAAAAAACCTAAGGGGTAATACTGTCGTTTTTTTTTTCGGTTCGAAATTTTGAGTTTCGATATCTCAGCACTGGAAGGGTCTAGAGCCTCCGTTGTTGCACTCAGGTCTATGTCTCATGGCCCTTTATCAGAATACACAGTTTTGAGAAGACTGGGGATACTTAATTTTTCGCCCCCCCAAAAAAAACGTAAGGGGTAACACTGTCGTTTTTTTTTCTGGTCAAAATTTTGAATTTCGATATCTCAGCTCTGGAAGGGTCTAGAGCCTCCATTGTTGCACTCAGGTCTAAGTCTCATGGCCCTCTATCAGAACCCAGAGTTTTGAGAAGATTAGGGATAATTAATTTTTCGCCCAAAAAAAAAAAGTAAGGGGTAACACTGTCGTTTTTTTGACGGGTCGAAATTTTGATTTTCGATATCTCAGCTCTGGAAGGGTCTAGAGCCTCAATTTTTGCACTCAGGTCTAAGTCTCATGGCCCTCTATCAGAATCCAGAGTTTTGAGAAGATTGGGGATACTTAATTTTTCGCCCAAAAAAAAAAAAACGTAAGGGGTAACACTGTCGTTTTTTTTTTTCTGGTCGAAATGTTGATTTTCGATATCTCAGCTCTGGAAGGGTCTAGACTCTCCATTGTTGCACTCAGGTCTTTGTCTCATGGCCCTCTATCAGAATCCAGAGTTTTGAGAAGATTGGGGATACTTAATTTTTCGCCCAAAAAAAAAAACGTAAGGGGTAACACTGTCGTTTTTTTTTCTGGTCGAAATTTTGAATTTCAATATCTCAGCTCTGGAAGGGTCTAGAGCCTCCATTGTTGCACTCAGGTCTAAGTCTCATCGCCCTCTATCAGAATCCAGAGTTTTGAGAAGATTGGGGATACTTAATTTTTCGCCCAAAAAAAAAAACGTAAGGGGTAACACTGTCGTTTTTTTTTCTTGTCGAAATGTTGATTTTCGATATCTCAGCTCTGGAAGGGTCTAGAGCCTCCATTTTTGCACTCAGGTTTAAGTCTCATCGCCCTCTATCAGAATCCAGAGTTTTGAGAAGATTGGAGAAACTTCATTTTTCGCCCGAAAAAAAAAAAAAACCAAGGGGGTACCACTGTCGTTTTTTTTTTCGGGTCGAAATTTTGAGTTTCGATTTCTCAGCTCTGGAAGGGTCTAGAGCCTCTATTTTTGCACTCAGGTCTAAGGCTCACGGCCCTCTATCAGAATCCAGAGTTTTGAGAAGATTGGGGATACTTAATTTTTCTCCCAAAAAAAAAAAACGTAAGGGGTAACACTGTCGTTTTTTTTACGGGTCGAAATTTTGATTTTCGATATCTCAGCTCTGGAAGGGTCAAGAGCCTCCATTGTTGCACTCAGGTCTATGTCTCATGGCCCTCTATCAGAATCCAGAGTTTTGAGAAGATTGGGGATACTTAATTTTTCGCCCAAAAAAAAAACGTAAGGGGTAACACTGTCGTTTTTTTTTTCTGGTGGATATTTTGAATTTCGATATCTCAGCTCTGGAAGGGTCTAGAGCCTCCATTGTTGCACTCAGGTCTAAGTCTCATGGCGTCTATCAGAATCCAGAGTAGTGAGAAGATTGGGGATACTTAATTTTTCGCCCAAAAAAAAAAAAACCTAAGGGGTAATACTGTCGTTTTTTTTTTCGGTTCGAAATTTTGAGTTTCGATATCTCAGCACTGGAAGGGTCTAGAGCCTCCATTGTTGCACTCAGGTCTATGTCTCATGGCCCTTTATCAGAATACACAGTTTTGAGAAGACTGGGGATACTTAATTTTTCGCCCCCCCCAAAAAAACGTAAGGGGTAACACTGTCGTTTTTTTTTCTGGTCGAAATTTTGAATTTCGATATCTCAGCTCTGGAAGGGTCTAGAGCCTCCATTGTTTCACTCAGGTCTAAGTCTCATGGCCCTCTATCAGAATCCAGAGTTTTGAGAAGATTAGGGATACTTAATTTTTCGCCCAAAAAAAAAAGTAAGGGGTAACACTGTCGTTTTTTTGACGGGTCGAAATTTTGATTTTCAATATCTCAGCTCTGGAAGGGTCTAGAGCCTCCATTGTTGCACTCAGGTCTATGTCTCATGGCCCTCTATCAGAATCCAGAGTTTTGAGAAGATTGGGGATACTTAATTTTTCGCCCCCCCAAAAAAAACGTAAGGGGTAACACTGTAGTTTTTTTTTCTGGTCGAAATTTTGAATTTCGATATCTCAGCTCTGGAAGGGTCTAGAGCCTCCATTGTTGCACTCAGGTCTATGTCTCATGGCCCTCTATCAGAATCCAGAGTTTTGAGAAGATTGGGGATACTTAATTTTTCGCCCAAAAAAAAAAAAACGTAAGGGGTAACACTGTCGTTTTTTTTTCTGGTCGAAATTTTGAATTTCGATATCTCAGCTCTGGAAGGGTCTAGAGCCTCCATTGTTGCACTCAGGTCTAAGTCTCATCGCCCTCTATCAGAATCCAGAGTTTTGAGAAGATTGGGGATACTTAATTTTTCGCCCAAAAAAAAAAACGTAAGGGGTAACACTGTCGTTTTTTTTTCTTGTCGAAATGTTGATTTTCGATATCTCAGCTCTGGAAGGGTCTAGAGCCTCCATTTTTGCACTCAGGTTTAAGTCTCATCGCCCTCTATCAGAATCCAGAGTTTTGAGAAGATTGGAGAAACTTCATTTTTCGCCCGAAAAAAAAAAAACCAAGGGGGTACCACTGTCGTTTTTTTTTTCGGGTCGAAATTTTGAGTTTCGATTTCTCAGCTCTGGAAGGGTCTAGAGCCTCCATTTTTGCACTCAGGTCTAAGGCTCACGGCCCTCTATCAGAATCCAGAGTTTTGAGAAGATTGGGGATACTTAATTTTTCTCCCAAAAAAAAAAACGTAAGGGGTAACACTGTCGTTTTTTTTACGGGTCGAAATTTTGATTTTCGATATCTCAGCTCTGGAAGGGTCTAGAGCCTCCATTGTTGCACTCAGGTCTATGTCTCATGGCCCTCTATCAGAATCCAGAGTTTTGAGAAGATTGGGGATACTTAATTTTTCGCCCAAAAAAAAAAACGTAAGGGGTAACACTGTCGTTTTTTTTTTCTGGTGGATATTTTGAATTTCGATATCTCAGCTCTGGAAGGGTCTAGAGCCTCCATTGTTGCACTCAGGTCTAAGTGTCATGGCGTCTATCAGAATCCAGAGTTGTGAGAAGATTGGGGATACTTAATTTTTCGCCCAAAAAAAAAAAACCTAAGGGGTAATACTGTCGTTTTTTTTTTCGGTTCGAAATTTTGAGTTTCGATATCTCAGCACTGGAAGGGTCTAGAGCCTCCATTGTTGCACTCAGGTCTATGTCTCATGGCCCTTTATCAGAATACACAGTTTTGAGAAGACTGGGGATACTTAATTTTTCGCCCCCCCAAAAAAAACGTAAGGGGTAACACTGTCGTTTTTTTTTCTGGTCGAAATTTTGAATTTCGATATCTCAGCTCTGGAAGGGTCTAGAGCCTCCATTGTTTCACTCAGGTCTAAGTCTCATGGCCCTCTATCAGAATCCAGAGTTTTGAGAAGATTAGGGATACTTAATTTTTCGCCCAAAAAAAAAAGTAAGGGGTAACACTGTCGTTTTTTTGACGGGTCGAAATTTTGATTTTCAATATCTCAGCTCTGGAAGGGTCTAGAGCCTCCATTGTTGCACTCAGGTCTATGTCTCATGGCCCTCTATCAGAATCCAGAGTTTTGAGAAGATTGGGGATACTTAATTTTTCGCCCCCCCAAAAAAAACGTAAGGGGTAACACTGTAGTTTTTTTTTCTGGTCGAAATTTTGAATTTCGATATCTCAGCTCTGGAAGGGTCTAGAGCCTCCATTGTTGCACTCAGGTCTATGTCTCATGGCCCTCTATCAGAATCCAGAGTTTTGAGAAGATTGGGGATACTTAATTTTTCACCCCCCAAAAAAACCGTAAGGGGTAACACTGTAGTTTTTTTTTCTGGTCAAAATTTTGAATTTCGATATCTCAGCTCTGGAAGGGTCTAGAGCCTCCATTTTTGCACTCAGGTTTAAGTTTCATGGCCCTCTATCAGAATCCAGAGTTTTGAGAAGATTGGAGAAACTTCATTTTTCGCCCGAAAAAAAAAAAAAAACGAAAGGGGTACCACTGTCGTTTTTTTTTCGGGTTGAAATTTTGAGTTTTGATATCTCAGCACTGGAAGGGTCTTGAGCCTCCATTGTTGCACTCAGGTCTAAGTCTCATGGCCCTCTGTCATAATGCAGAGTTTTGAGAAGATTGGGGATACTTAATTTTTCACCCCCCAAAAAAACCGTAAGGGGTAACACTGTAGTTTTTTTTCTGGTCCAAATTTTGAATTTCGATATCTCAGCTCTGGAAGGGTCTAGACTCTCCATTGTTGCACTCAGGTCTTTGTCTCATGGCCCTCTATCAGAATCCAGAGTTTTGAGAAGATTGGGGATACTTAATTTTTCGCCCAAAAAAAAAAAACGTAAGGGGTAACACTGTCGTTTTTTTTTCTGGTCGAAATTTTGAATTTCGATATCTCAGCTCTGGAAGGGTCTAGAGCCTCCATTGTTGCACTCAGGTCTAAGTCTCATGACCCTCTATCAGAATCCAGAGTTTTGAGAAGATTGGGGATACTTAATTTTTCGCCGAAAAAAAAAACCGTAAGGGGTAACACTGTCGTTTTTTTTTCTGGTCGAAATTTTGAATTTCGATATCTCAGCTCTGGTAGGGTCTAGAGCCTCAATTTTTGCACTCAGGTTTAAGGATCACGGCCCTCTATCAGGATCCAGAGTTTTGAGAAGATTAGGGATACTTAATTTTTCGCCCAAAAAAAAAAATGTAAGGGGTAACACTGTCGTTTTTTTTTTTTTCGGGTTGAAATTTTGAATTTTGATATCTCAGCACTGGAAGGGTCTTGAGCCTCCATTGTTGCACTCAGGTTTAAGTCTCATGGCCCTCTATCAGAATCCAGAGTTTTGAGAAGATTGGAGAAACTTCATTTTTTGCCCGAAAAAAAAAAACGAAAGGGGTACCACTGTCGTTTTTTTTTTCGGGTCAAAATTTTGAGTTTCGATATCTCAGCTCTGGAAGGGTCTAGAGCCTCAATTTTTGCACTCAGGTCTAAGGATCACGGCCATCTATCAGAATCCAGAGTTTTGAGAAGATTGGGGATACTTAATTTTTCGCCCAAAAAAAAAAAAAAGGGGTAACACTGTCGTTTTTTTTTCTGGTTGAAATTTTGAATTTCGATATCTCAGCTCTGGAAGGGTCTAGAGCCTCCATTGTTGCACTCAGGTCTAAGTCTCATGACTCTCTATCAGAATCCAGAGTTTTGAGAAGATTGGGGATACTTAATTTTTCGCCGAAAAAAAAAACCGTAAGGGGTAACACTGTCGTTTTTTTTTCTGGTCGAAATTTTGAATTTCGATATCTCAGCTCTGGAAGGGTCTAGAGCCTCAATTTTTACACTCAGGTCTAAGGATCACGGCCCTCTATCAGAATCCAGAGTTTTGAGAAGATTAGGGATACTTAATTTTTCGCCCAAAAAAAAAAAATGTAAGGGGTAACACTGTCGTTTTTTTTTTCGGGTTGAAATTTTGAATTTTGATATCTCAGCACTGGAAGGGTCTTGAGCCTCCATTGTTGCACTCAGGTTTAATTCTCATGGCCCTCTATCAGAATCCAGAGTTTTGAGAAGATTGGAGAAACTTCATTTTTTGCCCGAAAAAAAAAAAACGAAAGGGGTACCACTGTCGTTTTTTTTTTCGGGTCGAAATTTTGAGTTTCGATATCTCAGCTCTGGAAGGGTCTAGAGCCTCAATTTTTGCACTCAGGTCTAAGGATCACGGCCCTCTATCAGAATCCAGAGTTTTGAGAAGATTGGGGATACTTAATTTTTCGCCCAAAAAAAAAATGTAAGGGGTAACACTGTCGTTTTTTTTTTCGGGTTGAAATTTTGAGTTTTGATATCTCAGCACTGGAAGGGTCTTGAGCCTCCATTGTTGCACACAGGTCTAAGTCTCATGGCCCTCTATCAGAATCCAGAGTTTTGAGAAGATTGGGGATACTTAATTTTTCACCCCCAAAAAAAACCGTAAGGGGTAACACTGTCGGTTTTTTTTCTGGTCGAAATTTTGAATTTCGATATCTCAGCTCTGGAAGGGTCTAGAGCCTCCATTGTTGCACTCAGGTCTATGTCTCATGGCCCTCTATCAGAATCCAGAGTTTTGAGAAGATTGGGGATACTTCATTTTTCGCCCAAAAAAAAAAAACGTAAGGGGTAACACTGTCGTTTTTTTTTCTGGTCGAAATTTTGAATTTCGATATCTCAGCTCTGGAAGGGTCTAGAGCCTCCATTGTTGCACTCAGGTCTATGTCTCATGGCCCTCTATCAGAATCCAGAGTTTTGAGAAGATTGGGGATAATTAATTTTTCGCCCCAAAAAAAAAACATAAGGGGTAACACTGTCGTTTTTTTTTTCTGGTCGAAATTTTGAATTTCGATATCTCAGCTCTGGAAGGGTCTAGACTCTCCATTGTTGCACTCAGGTCTATGTCTCATGGCCCTCTATCAGAATCCAGAGTTTTGAGAAGATTGGGGATACTTAATTTTTCGCCCAAAAAAAAAAACGTAAGGGGTAACACTGTCGTTTTTTTTCGGGTCGAAATTTTGAGTTTCGATATCTCAGCACTGGAAGGGTCTAGAGTAGAGGATGACACGGGAGTGGATTTTCACTCCTGTCCCGTCCCACTCCCATAGAAAGAAATCTTGTCCCGTCCCACTCCCAGACCAAAGTTTAAAAAATAATCCCATCCCATCCCGCTCCTGGTAAATTGACTCCCACTCCCATCCCACTCCTGTTTAAACTGACTCCCACTCCTGTACCGCTCCCATATATATTTTTTCTTCAATTAATGTTTAGTTAATACATAGAATTTGATTTAATCTGCAATTCTGCATCCTCTCCAATCCATCCTGTTTTAGACCAGCTGCTGAGCCCCAGTTTCTAGATTTTCTCCAGAAAATGGAAGACAGTAAATAAAAGAAAAACAGTACATCACACCATGTCTACAATTTAATAAACCCAAACAGCACATAAAGCTGAATTGTACTCATTTATTGTTGAGTAAACAATACGTTTACAGTTTACATTTATAGTTTTTTTTTATTACATTTTAAACGATTTTCATCAATTATGCTCTTGCATAATGAGACAAATTTTAGTTGTATGTTGCTGTGTAGGCTGCAACATGGCTTATTCTTTCCTGAATTTGCGTGCCTCTTCAGACCGCTCATCCCTGAATCACTTGCTACTTGACTAAATGGGGTCACACACCGGACGAGAAGCTCAGCGCCGCGCAGAATATTTAAAATTCGAACACATTCTGTGTCTGTCCGCGCCGCCCAGCAACGTCTCAGGACCGTGTTCAAAATCCTGCTGCGCCACAGAGCGCCATTTACATAGTTTTATATAAAATTTAAAGTATTTTTGTCTCAAATCGTTGCTAATGTATCCTGACTTCACCCTATGCAGTAATATACATTTAGTTTTGCATTCATTTACAGAAATCAGCTGCTTGAATGACAATTGCTGATGTTATTGGATTTTTCATTTGAGATTTCATTCAATTCATTTAGTTAACGGATGCTCTGAGGTAAAGTTTTCAGACTGCAGACTCAGTAATGATTGTATTTAATTGTACAGTACAATCTAACATAGAACAGACATTATCTTAATTTCATGTCATTAAACATAACTATATTGCTGGCCATACACTGATGAGAAAGTGCGCGTCCAGTGTGCGATACGTTACCTGGAGTTGTCCTAGACACGGCGCTGCGCTTCTCGTCCGGTGTGCGACCCCCTTTTATGCATGTCTTACAAGCAGCGTACATCGTGCTATCACCGTCACATTCTACTCTCACATACTTAATTTTTCAGACTTTCCGACCCGTTCTGTGAACTTAATAGGCATGTCATTACTTCTGATTTTGCGCTGTAAATAATTTTTTTTGCCACATCGACTTCTCCGCGGCTATTAGCTCCCTCCATCACTGCTCTCCGGCGGTAAGCCGTGACAAAAAGCACTGATGGCTTCTGGAACCGCTGGGTCGTGTAGTTATTTTTTAATTTCGCTACATTTTAGGCGTATTAAAAGGAAACTACAAAATGGTGCATTTACTTTTTTCTTTTTTTTTTGTCGTCTTTGCTATTGGTTGATTCCCGCTCCCGTCTCCTCCCGTTAACCATTTATCCTGTACCGTCCAAATCCCGTGATTAATAGCAAAGATGACTCCCATCCTGCGGGAATCCCACGGGAATCCCGGGACCCGTGGGATTCCCGAAAAAATGTCAGCCTCTAGTCTAGAGCCTCCATTGTTGCACTCAGGTCTATGTCTCATGGCCCTCTATTAGAATCCAGAGTTTTGAGAAGATTGGGGATACTTAATTTTTCGCCCCAAAAAAAAAAAAAGTAAGGGGTAACACTGTCGTGTTTTTTTTTCTGGTGGATATTTTGAATTTCGATATCTCAGCTCTGGAAGGGTCTAGAGCCTCCATTGTTGCACTCAGGTCTAAGTCTCATGGCCTCTATCAGAATCCAGAGTTGTGAGAAGATTGCGGATACTTAATTTTTCGCCCAAAAAAAAAAAAACCTAAGGGGTAATACTGTCGTTTTTTTTTTCGGTTCGAAATTTTGAGTTTCGATATCTCAGCACTGGAAGGGTCTAGAGCCTCCGTTGTTGCACTCAGGTCTATGTCTCATGGCCCTTTATCAGAATACACAGTTTTGAGAAGACTGGGGATACTTAATTTTTCGCCCCCCCAAAAAAAACGTAAGGGGTAACACTGTCGTTTTTTTTTCTGGTCGAAATTTTGCATTTCGATATCTCAGCTCTGGAAGGGTCTAGAGCCTCCATTGTTGCACTCAGGTCTAAGTCTCATGGCCCTCTATCAGAACCCAGAGTTTTGAGAAGATTAGGGATACTTAATTTTTCGCCCAAAAAAAAAAAGTAAGGGGAAACACTGTCGTTTTTTTGACGGGTCGAAATTTTGATTTTCGATATCTCAGCTCTGGAAGGGTCTAGAGCCTCCATTTTTGCACTCAGGTCTAAGGCTCACGGCCCTCTATCAGAATCCAGAGTTTTGAGAAGATTGGGGATACTTAATTTTTCTCCCAAAAAAAAAAAACGTAAGGGGTAACACTGTCGTTTTTTTTTTTCTGGTCGAAATGTTGATTTTCGATATCTCAGCTCTGGAAGGGTCTAGACTCTCCATTGTTGCACTCAGGTCTATGTCTCATGGCCCTCTATCAGAATCCAGAGTTTTGAGAAGATTGGGGATACTTAATTTTTCGCCCAAAAAAAAAAAACGTAAGGGGTAACACTGTCGTTTTTTTTTTCTGGTAGAAATTTAGATTTTCGATATCTCAGCTCTGGAAGGGTCTAGAGCCTCCATTTTTGCAGTCAGGTTTAAGTCTCATGACCCTCTATCATAATCCAGAGTTTTGAGAAGATTGGGGATACTTAATTTTTCACCGAAAAAAAAAACCGTAAGGGGTAACACTGTCGTTTTTTTTTCTGGTCGAAATTTTGAATTTCGATATCTCAGCTCTGGAAGGGTCTAGAGCCTCAATTTTTGCACTCAGGTCTATGTCTCATGGCCCTCTATCAGAATCCAGAGTTTTGAGAAGATTAGGGATACTTAATTTTTCGCCCAAAAAAAAAAATGTAAGGGGTAACACTGTCGTTTTTTTTTTTCGGGTTGAAATTTTGAATTTTGATATCTCAGCACTGGAAGGGTCTTGAGCCTCCATTGTTGCACTCAGGTCTAAGTCTCATGGCCCTCTGTCATAATCCAGAGTTTTGAGAAGATTGGGGATACTTAATTTTTCACCCCAAAAAAAAACCGTAAGGGGTAACACTGTCGTTTTTTTTTTCTGGTCGAAATTTTGAATTTCGATATCTCAGCTCTGGAAGGGTCTAGACTCTCCATTGTTGCACTCAGGTCTATGTCTCATGGCCCTCTATCAGAATCCAGAGTTTTGAGAAGATTGGGGATACTTAATTTTTCGCCCAAAAAAAAAAACGTAAGGGGTAACACTGTCGTTTTTTTTTCGGGTCGAAATTTTGAGTTTCGATATCTCAGCACTGGAAGGGTCTAGAGCCTCCATTGTTGCACTCAGGTCTATGTCTCATGGCCCTCTATCGGAATCCAGAGTTTTGAGAAGATTGGGGATACTTAATTTTTCGCCCAAAAAAAAACGTATGGGGTAACACTGTCGTTTTTTTTTTCTGGTGGATATTTAGAATTTCGATATCTCAGCTCTGGAAGGGTCTAGAGCCTCCATTGTTGCACTCAGGTCTAAGTCTCATGGCCTCTATCAGAATCCATAGTTTTGAGAAGATTGGGGATACTTAATTTTTCGCCCAAAAAAAAAAAAACCTAAGGGGTAATACTGTCGTTTTTTTTTTCGGGTCGAAATTTTGAGTTTCGATATCTCAGCACTGGAAGGGTCTAGAGCCTCCATTGTTGCACTCAGGTCTATGTCTCATGGCCCTTTATCAGAATACACAGTTTTGAAAAGATTGGGGATACTTAATTTTTCGCCCCCAAAAAAAAAAACGTAAGGGGTAACACTGTCGTTTTTTTTTCGGGTCGAAATTTTGAGTTTCGATATCTCAGCACTGGAAGGGTCTAGAGCCTCCATTGTTGCACTCAGGTCTAAGTCTCATGGCCCTCTATCAGAATCCAGAGTTTTGAGAAGATTAGGGATGCTTAATTTTTCGCCCAAAAAAAAAAGTAATGGGTAACACTGTCGTTTTTTTGACGGGGTCGAAATTTTGATTTTCGATATCTCAGCTCTGGAAGGGTCTAGAGCCTCCATTGTTGCACTCAGGTCTAAGTCTCATGGCCCTCTATCAGAATCCAGAGTTTTGAGAAGATTGGGGATACTTAATTTTTCGCCCAAAAAAAAAACGGAAGGGGTAACACTGTCGTTTTTTTTTTCTGGTCGAAATGTTGATTTTCGATATCTCAGCTCTGGAAGGGTCTAGAGCCTCCATTTTTGCACTCAGGTTTAAGTTTCATGGCCCTCTATCAGAATCCAGAGTTTTGAGAAGATTGGAGAAACTTCATTTTTCGCCCGAAAAAAAAAACAAAAAACGAAAGGGGTACCACTGTCGTTTTTTTTTTCAGGTTGAAATTTTGAGTTTTGATATCTCAGCACTGGAAGGGTCTTGAGCCTCCATTGTTGCACTCAGGTCTAAGTCTCATGGCCCTCTGTCATAATCCAGAGTTTTGAGAAGATTGGGGATACTTAATTTTTCACCCCCCAAAAAAACCGTAAAGGGTAACACTGTAGTTTTTTTTTCTGGTCGAAATTTTGAATTTCGATATCTCAGCTCTGGAAGGGTCTAGAGCCTCCATTGTTGCACTCAGGTCTATGTCTCATGGCCCTCTATCAGAATCCAGAGTTTTGAGAAGATTGGGGATACTTAATTTTTCGCCCAAAAAAAAAACGTAAGGTTTAACACTGTCGTTTTTTTTTCTGGTCGAAATTTTGAATTTCGATATCTCAGCTCTGGAAGGGTCTAGAGCCTCCATTGTTGCACTCAGGTCTAAGTCTCATGACCCTCTATCAGAATCCTGAGTTTTGAGAAGATTGGGGATACTTAATTTTTCGCCCAAAAAAAAAAACGTAAGGGGTAACACTGTCGTTTTTTTTTTCTGGTCGAAATGTTGATTTTCGATATCTCAGCTCTGGAAGGGTCTAGAGCCTCCATTTTTGCACTCAGGTTTAAGTTTAATGGCCTTCTATCAGAATCCAGAGTTTTGAGAAGATTGGAGAAACTTCATTTTTCGCCCGAAAAAAAAAAAAAAACGAAAGGGGTACCACTGTCGTTTTTTTTTTCGGGTTGAAATTTTGAGTTTTGATATCTCAGCACTGGAAGGGTCTTGAGCCTCCATTGTTGCACTCAGGTCTAAGTCTCATGGCCCTCTGTCATAATGCAGAGTTTTGAGAAGATTGGGGATACTTAATTTTTCACCCCCCAAAAAAACCGTAAGGGGTAACACTGTAGTTTTTTTTTTCTGGTCGAAATTTTGAATTTCGATATCTCAGCTCTGGAAGGGTCTAGAGCCTCCATTGTTGCACTCAGGTCTATGTCTCATGGCCCTCTATCAGAATCCAGAGTTTTGAGAAGATTGGGGATACTTAATTTTTCCCCCCAAAAAAAAAAACGTAAGGGGTAACACTGTCGTTTTTTTTTTCTGGTCGAAATTTTGAATTTCTATATCTCAGCTCTGGAAGGGTCTAGACTCTCCATTGTTGCACTCAGGTCTTTGTCCCATGGCCCTCTATCAGAATCCAGAGTTTTGAGAAGATTGGGGATACTTAATTTTTCGCCCAAAAAAAAAAAACGTAAGGGGTAACACTGTCGTTTTTTTTTTCTGGTCGAAATTTTGAATTTCGATATCTCAGCTCTGGAAGGGTCTAGAGCCTCCATTGTTGCACTCAGGTCTAAGTCTCATGACCCTCTATCAGAATCCAGAGTTTTGAGAAGATTGGGGATACTTAATTTTTCGCCGAAAAAAAAAACCGTAAGGGGTAACACTGTCGTTTTTTTTTCTGGTCGAAATTTTGAATTTCGATATCTCAGCTCTGGAAGGGTCTAGAGCCTCAATTTTTGCACTCAGGTCTAAGGATCACGGCCCTCTATCAGGATCCAGAGTTTTGAGAAGATTAGGGATACTTAATTTTTCGCCCCAAAAAAAAAATGTAAGGGGTAACACTGTCGTTTTTTTTTTCGGGTTGAAATTTTGAATTTTGATATCTCAGCACTGGAAGGGTCTTGAGCCTCCATTGTTGCACTCAGGTCTAAGGCTCACGGCCCTCTATCAGAATCCAGAGTTTTGAGAAGATTGGGGATACTTAATTTTTCTCCCAAAAAAAAAAAAACGTAAGGGGTAACACTGTCGTTTTTTTTACGGGTCGAAATTTTGATTTTCGATATCTCAGCTCTGGAAGGGTCTAGAGCCTCCATTGTTGCACTCAGGTCTAAGTCTCATGGCCTCTATCAGAATCCATAGTTTTGAGAAGATTGGGGATACTTAATTTTTCGCCCAAAAAAAAAAAACCTAAGGGGTAATACTGTCGTTTTTTTTTTCGGGTCGAAATTTTGAGTTTCGATATCTCAGCACTGGAAGGGTCTAGAGCCTCCATTGTTGCACTCAGGTCTATGTCTCATGGCCCTTTATCAGAATACACAGTTTTGAGAAGATTGGGGATACTTAATTTTTCGCCCCCAAAAAAAAAAACGTAAGGGGTAACACTGTCGTTTTTTTTTCGGGTCGAAATTTTGAGTTTCGATATCTCAGCACTGGAAGGGTCTAGAGCCTCCATTGTTGCACTCAGGTCTAAGTCTCATGGCCCTCTATCAGAATCCAGAGTTTTGAGAAGATTAGGGATACCTAATTTTTCGCCCAAAAAAAAAAGTAATGGGTAACACTGTCGTTTTTTTGACGGGGTCGAAATTTTGATTTTCGATATCTCAGCTCTGGAAGGGTCTAGAGCCTCCATTGTTGCACTCAGGTCTAAGTCTCATGGCCCTCTATCAGAATCCAGAGTTTTGAGAAGATTGGGGATACTTAAATTTTCGCCCAAAAAAAAAAACGGAAGGGGTAACACTGTCGTTTTTTTTTTTCTGGTCGAAATGTTGATTTTCGATATCTCAGCTCTGGAAGGGTCTAGAGCCTCCATTTTTGCACTCAGGTTTAAGTTTCATGGCCCTCTATCAGAATCCAGAGTTTTGAGAAGATTGGAGAAACTTCATTTTTCGCCCGAAAAAAAAAAAAAAACGAAAGGGGTACCACTGTCGTTTTTTTTTCAGGTTGAAATTTTGAGTTTTGATATCTCAGCACTGGAAGGGTCTTGAGCCTCCATTGTTGCACTCAGGTCTAAGTCTCATGGCCCTCTGTCATAATCCAGAGTTTTGAGAAGATTGGGGATACTTAATTTTTCACCCCCCAAAAAAACCGTAAGGGGTAACACTGTAGTTTTTTTTTCTGGTCGAAATTTTGAATTTCGATATCTCAGCTCTGGAAGGGTCTAGAGCCTCCATTGTTGCACTCAGGTCTATGTCTCATGGCCCTCTATCAGAATCCAGAGTTTTGAGAAGATTGGGGATACTTAATTTTTCGCCCAAAAAAAAAAACGTAAGGGGTAACACTGTCGTTTTTTTTTCTGGTCGAAATTTTGAATTTCGATATCTCAGCTCTGGAAGGGTCTAGAGCCTCCATTGTTGCACTCAGGTCTAAGTCTCATGACCCTCTATCAGAATCCTGAGTTTTGAGAAGATTGGGGATACTTAATTTTTCGCCCAAAAAAAAAAACGTAAGGGGTAACACTGTCGTTTTTTTTTTCGGATCGAAATTTTGAGTTTCGATATCTCAGCACTGGAAGGGTCTAGAGCATCCATTGTTGCACTCAGGTCTAAGTCTCATGGCCCTCTATCAGAATCCAGAGTTTTGAGAAGATTGGGGATACTTAATTTTTCGCCCAAAAAAAAAACGTAAGGGGTAACACTGTCGTTTTTTTTTTCTGGTCGAAATGTTGATTTTCGATATCTCAGCTCTGGAAGGGTCTAGAGCCTCCATTTTTGCACTCAGGTTTGAAGTTTAATGGCCCTCTATCAGAATCCAGAGTTTTGAGAAGATTGGAGAAACTTCATTTTTCGCCCGAAAAAAAAAAAAAAACGAAAGGGGTACCACTGTCGTTTTTTTTTCGGGTTGAAATTTTGAGTTTTGATATCTCAGCACTGGAAGGGTCTTGAGCCTCCATTGTTGCACTCAGGTCTAAGTCTCATGGCCCTCTGTCATAATGCAGAGTTTTGAGAAGATTGGGGATACTTAATTTTTCACCCCCCAAAAAAACCGTAAGGGGTAACACTGTAGTTTTTTTTTCTGGTCGAAATTTCGAATTTCGATATCTCAGCTCTGAAAGGGTCTAGAGCCTCCATTGTTGCACTCAGGTCTATGTCTCATGGCCCTCTATCAGAATCCAGAGTTTTGAGAAGATTGGGGATACTTAATTTTTCGCCCAAAAAAAAAAAACGTAAGGGGTAACACTGTCGTTTTTTTTTTCTGGTCGAAATTTTGAATTTCTATATCTCAGCTCTGGAAGGGTCTAGACTCTCCATTGTTGCACTCAGGTCTTTGTCTCATGGCCCTCTATCAGAATCCAGAGTTTTGAGAAGATTGGGGATACTTAATTTTTCGCCCAAAAAAAAAAAAACGTAAGGGGTAACACAGCGTTTTTTTTTTTCTGGTCGAAATTTTGAATTTCGATATCTCAGCTCTGGAAGGGTCTAGAGCCTCCATTGTTGCACTCAGGTCTAAGTCTCATGACCCTCTATCAGAATCCAGAGTTTTGAGAAGATTGGGGATACTTAATTTTTCGCCGAAAAAAAAAACCGTAAGGGGTAACACTGTCGTTTTTTTTTCTGGTCGAAATTTTGAATTTCGATATCTCAGCTCTGGAAGGGTCTAGAGCCTCAATTTTTGCACTCAGGTCTAAGGATCACGGCCCTCTATCAGGATCCAGAGTTTTGAGAAGATTAGGGATACTTAATTTTTCGCCCAAAAAAAAAAATGTAAGGGGTAACACTGTCGTTTTTTTTTTTTCGGGTTGAAATTTTGAATTTTGATATCTCAGCACTGGAAGGGTCTTGAGCCTCCATTGTTGCACTCAGGTTTAAGTCTCATGGCCCTCTATCAGAATCCAGAGTTTTGAGAAGATTGGAGAAACTTCATTTTTTGCCCGAAAAAAAAAAAACGAAAGGGGTACCACTGTCGTTTTTTTTTTTCGGGTCGAAATTTTGAGTTTCGATATCTCAGCTCTGGAAGGGTCTAGAGCCTCAATTTTTGCACTCAGGTCTAAGGATCACGGCCCTCTATCAAAATCCAGAGTTTTGAGAAGATTGGGGATACTTAATTTTTCGCCCAAAAAAAAAAAACGTAAGGGGTAACACTGTCGTTTTTTTTTCTGGTCGAAATTTTGAATTTCGATATCTCAGCTCTGGAAGGGTCTAGAGCCTCCATTGTTGCACTCAGGTCTAAGGATCACGGCCCTCTATCAGAATCCAGAGTTTTGAGAAGATTAGGGATACTTAATTTTTCGCCCCAAAAAAAAAACGTAAGGGGTAACACTGTCGTTTTTTTTTTCGGGTTGAAATTTTGAATTTTGATATCTCAGCTCTGGAAGGGTCTAGAGCCTCCATTTTTGCACTCAGGTCTATGTCTCATGGCCCTTTATCAGAATACACAGTTTTGAGAAGATTGGGGATACTTAATTTTTCGCCCAAAAAAAAAAAACGTAAGGGGTAACACTGTCGTTTTTTTTTTCTGGTCGAAATTTTGAATTTCTATATCTCAGCTCTGGAAGGGTCTAGACTCTCCATTGTTGCACTCAGGTCTTTGTTTCATGGCCCTCTATCAGAATTCAGAGTTTTGAGAAGATTGGGGATACTTAATTTTTCGCCCAAAAAAAAAAAAAACGTAAGGGGTAACACAGCGTTTTTTTTTTTCTGGTCGAAATTTTGAATTTCGATATCTCAGCTCTGGAAGGGTCTAGAGCCTCCATTGTTGCACTCAGGTCTAAGTCTCATGACCCTCTATCAGAATCCAGAGTTTTGAGAAGATTGGGGATACTTAATTTTTCGCCGAAAAAAAAAACCGTAAGGGGTAACACTGTCGTTTTTTTTTCTGGTCGAAATTTTGAATTTCGATATCTCAGCTCTGGAAGGGTCTAGAGCCTCAATTTTTGCACTCAGGTCTAAGGATCACGGCCCTCTATCAGGATCCAGAGTTTTGAGAAGATTAGTGATACTTAATTTTTCGCCCAAAAAAAAAATGTAAGGGGTAACACTGTCGTTTTTTTTTTTTCGGGTTGAAATTTTGAATTTTGATATCTCAGCACTGGAAGGGTCTTGAGCCTCCATTGTTGCACTCAGGTTTAAGTCTCATGGCCCTCTATCAGAATCCAGAGTTTTGAGAAGATTGGAGAAACTTCATTTTTTGCCCGAAAAAAAAAAACGAAAGGGGTACCACTGTCGTTTTTTTTTTTCGGGTCGAAATTTTGAGTTTCGATATCTCAGCTCTGGAAGGGTCTAGAGCCTCAATTTTTGCACTCAGGTCTAAGGATCACGGCCCTCTATCAAAATCCAGAGTTTTGAGAAGATTGGGGATACTTAATTTTTCGCCCAAAAAAAAAAAACGTAAGGGGTAACACTGTCGTTTTTTTTTCTGGTCGAAATTTTGAATTTCGATATCTCAGCTCTGGAAGGGTCTAGAGCCTCCATTGTTGCACTCAGGTCTAAGGATCACGGCCCTCTATCAGAATCCAGAGTTTTGAGAAGATTAGGGATACTTAATTTTTCGCCCAAAAAAAAAAACGTAAGGGGTAACACTGTCGTTTTTTTTTTCGGGTTGAAATTTTGAATTTTGATATCTCAGCTCTGGAAGGGTCTAGAGCCTCCATTTTTGCAGTCAGGTTTAAGTCTCATGACCCTCTATCAGAATCCAGAGTTTTGAGAAGATTGGGGATACTTAATTTTTCGCCGAAAAAAAAAACCGTAAGGGGTAACACTGTCGTTTTTTTTTCTGGTCGAAATTTTGAATTTCGATATCTCAGCTCTGGAAGGGTCTAGAGCCTCAATTTTTGCACTCAGGTCTAAGGATCACGGCCCTCTATCAGAATCCAGAGTTTTGAGAAGATTAGGGATACTTAATTTTTCGCCCAAAAAAAAAAATGTAAGGGGTAACACTGTCGTTTTTTTTTGTCGGGTTGAAATTTTTAATTTTGATATCTCAGCACTGGAAGGGTCTTGAGCCTCCATTGTTGCACTCAGGTTTAAGTCTCATGGCCCTCTATCAGAATCCAGAGTTTTGAGAAGATTGGAGAAACTTCATTTTTTGCCCGAAAAAAAAAAAACGAAAGGGGTACCACTGTCTTTTTTTTTTCGGATCGAAATTTTGAGTTTCGATATCTCAGCTCTGGAAGGGTCTAGAGCCTCAATTTTTGCACTCAGGTCTAAGGATCACGGCCCTCTATCAGAATCCAGAGTTTTGAGAAGATTGGGGATACTTAATTTTTCGCCCAAAAAAAAAAATGTAAGGGGTAACACTGTCGTTTTTTTTTTTCGGGTTGAAATTTTGAGTTTTGATATCTCAGCACTGGAAGGGTCTTGAGCCTCCATTGTTGCACTCAGGTCTAAGTCTCATGGCCCTCTATCAGAATCCAGAGTTTTGAGAAGATTGGGGATACTTAATTTTTCACCCCCAAAAAAAAACCGTAAGGGGTAACACTGTCGTTTTTTTTTTCTGGTCGAAATTTTGAATTTCGATATCTCAGCTCTGGAAGGGTCTAGAGCCTCCATTGTTGCACTCAGGTCTAAGTCTCATGGCCCTCTATCAGAATCCAGAGTTCTGAGAAGATTGGGGATACTTAATTTTTCGCCCAAAAAAAAAAAAACGTAAGGGGTAACACTGTCGTTTTTTTTTTCTGGTCGAAATGTTGATTTTCGATATCTCAGCTCTGGAAGGGTCTAGACTCTCCATTGTTGCACTCAGGTCTTTGTCTCATGGCCCTCTATCAGAATCCAGAGTTTTGAGAAGATTGGGGATACTTAATTTTTCGCCCAAAAAAAAAAAACGTAAGGGGTAACACTGTCGTTTTTTTTTCTGGTCGAAATTTTGAATTTCGATATCTCAGCTCTGGAAGGGTCTAGAGCCTCCATTGTTGCACTCAGGTCTAAGTCTCATCGCCCTCTATCAGAATCCAGAGTTTTGAGAAGATTGGGGATACTTAATTTTTCGCCCAAAAAAAAAACGTAAGGGGTAACACTGTCGTTTTTTTTTCTGGTCGAAATTTTGAATTTCGATATCTCAGCTCTGGAAGGGTCTAGAGCCTCCATTGTTGCACTCAGGTTTAAGTCTCATGGCCCTCTATCAGAATCCAGAATTTGGAGAAGATTGGAGAAACTTCATTTTTCGCCCGAAAAAAAAAAAACCAAGGGGGTACCACTGTCGTTTTTTTTTTCGGGTCGAAATTTTGAGTTTCGATATCTCAGCTCTGGAAGGGTCTAGAGCCTCCATTTTTGCACTCAGGTCTAAGGCTCACGGCCCTCTATCAGAATCCAGAGTTTTGAGAAGATTGGGGATACTTAATTTTTCTCCCAAAAAAAAAAAAAACGTAAGGGGTAACACTGTCGTTTTTTTTACGGGTCGAAATTTTGATTTTCGATATCTCAGCTCTGGAAGGGTCTGGAGCCTCCATTGTTGCACTCAGGTCTAAGTCTCATGGCCTCTATCAGAATCCATAGTTTTGAGAAGATTGGGGATACTTAATTTTTCGCCCAAAAAAAAAAAACCTAAGGGGTAATACTGTCGTTTTTTTTTTTCGGGTCGAAATTTTGAGTTTCGATATCTCAGCACTGGAAGGGTCTAGAGCCTCCATTGTTGCACTCAGGTCTATGTCTCATGGCCCTTTATCAGAATACACAGTTTTGAGAAGATTGGGGATACTTAATTTTTCGCCCCCAAAAAAAAAAACGTAAGGGGTAACACTGTCGTTTTTTTTTCGGGTCGAAATTTTGAGTTTCGATATCTCAGCACTGGAAGGGTCTAGAGCCTCCATTGTTGCAATCAGGTCTAAGTCTCATGGCCCTCTATCAGAATCCAGAGTTTTGAGAAGATTAGGGATACCTAATTTTTCGCCCAAAAAAAAAAGTAATGGGTAATACTGTCGTTTTTTTGACGGGGTCGAAATTTTGATTTTCGATATCTCAGCTCTGGAAGGGTCTAGAGCCTCCATTGTTGCACTCAGGTCTAAGTCTCATGGCCCTCTATCAGAATCCAGAGTTTTGAGAAGATTGGGGATACTTAAATTTTCGCCCAAAAAAAAAAACGGAAGGGGTAACACTGTCGTTTTTTTTTCTGGTCGAAATGTTGATTTTCGATATCTCAGCTCTGGAAGGGTCTAGAGCCTCCATTTTTGCACTCAGGTTTAAGTTTCATGGCCCTCTATCAGAATCCAGAGTTTTGAGAAGATTGGAGAAACTTCATTTTTCGCCCGAAAAAAAAAAAAAACGAAAGGGGTACCACTGTCGTTTTTTTTTCAGGTTGAAATTTTGAGTTTTGATATCTCAGCACTGGAAGGGTCTTGAGCCTCCATTGTTGCACTCAGGTCTAAGTCTCATGGCCCTCTGTCATAATCCAGAGTTTTGAGAAGATTGGGGATACTTAATTTTTCACCCCCCAAAAAAACCGTAAGGGGTAACACTGTAGTTTTTTTTTCTGGTCGAAATTTTGAATTTCGATATCTCAGCTCTGGAAGGGTCTAGAGCCTCCATTGTTGCACTCAGGTCTATGTCTCATGGCCCTCTATCAGAATCCAGAGTTTTGAGAAGATTGGGGATACTTAATTTTTCGCCCAAAAAAAAAAACGTAAGGGGTAACACTGTCGTTTTTTTTTCTGGTCGAAATTTTGAATTTCGATATCTCAGCTCTGGAAGGGTCTAGAGCCTCCATTGTTGCACTCAGGTCTAAGTCTCATGACCCTCTATCAGAATCCTGAGTTTTGAGAAGATTGGGGATACTTAATTTTTCGCCCAAAAAAAAAAACGTAAGGGGTAACACTGTCGTTTTTTTTTTCGGATCGAAATTTTGAGTTTCGATATCTCAGCACTGGAAGGGTCTAGAGCATCCATTGTTGCACTCAGGTCTAAGTCTCATGGCCCTCTATCAGAATCCAGAGTTTTGAGAAGATTGGGGATACTTAATTTTTCGCCCAAAAAAAAAACGTAAGGGGTAACACTGTCGTTTTTTTTTTCTGGTCGAAATGTTGATTTTCGATATCTCAGCTCTGGAAGGGTCTAGAGCCTCCATTTTTGCACTCAGGTTTGAAGTTTAATGGCCCTCTATCAGAATCCAGAGTTTTGAGAAGATTGGAGAAACTTCATTTTTCGCCCGAAAAAAAAAAAAAACGAAAGGGGTACCACTGTCGTTTTTTTTTCGGGTTGAAATTTTGAGTTTTGATATCTCAGCACTGGAAGGGTCTTGAGCCTCCATTGTTGCACTCAGGTCTAAGTCTCATGGCCCTCTGTCATAATGCAGAGTTTTGAGAAGATTGGGGATACTTAATTTTTCACCCCCCAAAAAAACCGTAAGGGGTAACACTGTAGTTTTTTTTTCTGGTCGAAATTTTGAATTTCGATATCTCAGCTCTGAAAGGGTCTAGAGCCTCCATTGTTGCACTCAGGTCTATGTCTCATGGCCCTCTATCAGAATCCAGAGTTTTGAGAAGATTGGGGATACTTAATTTTTCGCCCAAAAAAAAAAAACGTAAGGGGTAACACTGTCGTTTTTTTTTTCTGGTCGAAATTTTGAATTTCTATATCTCAGCTCTGGAAGGGTCTAGACTCTCCATTGTTGCACTCAGGTCTTTGTCTCATGGCCCTCTATCAGAATCCAGAGTTTTGAGAAGATTGGGGATACTTAATTTTTCGCCCAAAAAAAAAAAAAACGTAAGGGGTAACACTGTCGTTTTTTTTTTCTGGTCGAAATTTTGAATTTCGATATCTCAGCTCTGGAAGGGTCTAGAGCCTCCATTGTTGCACTCAGGTCTAAGTCTCATGACCCTCTATCAGAATCCAGAGTTTTGAGAAGATTGGGGATACTTAATTTTTCGCCGAAAAAAAAAACCGTAAGGGGTAACACTGTCGTTTTTTTTTCTGGTCGAAATTTTGAATTTCGATATCTCAGCTCTGGAAGGGTCTAGAGCCTCAATTTTTGCACTCAGGTCTAAGGATCACGGCCCTCTATCAGGATCCAGAGTTTTGAGAAGATTAGGGATACTTAATTTTTCGCCCAAAAAAAAAAATGTAAGGGGTAACACTGTCGTTTTTTTTTTTCGGGTTGAAATTTTGAATTTTGATATCTCAGCACTGGAAGGGTCTTGAGCCTCCATTGTTGCACTCAGGTTTAAGTCTCATGGCCCTCTATCAGAATCCAGAGTTTTGAGAAGATTGGAGAAACTTCATTTTTTGCCCGAAAAAAAAAAACGAAAGGGGTACCACTGTCGTTTTTTTTTTTTCGGGTCGAAATTTTGAGTTTCGATATCTCAGCTCTGGAAGGGTCTAGAGCCTCAATTTTTGCACTCAGGTCAAAGGATCACGGCCCTCTATCAGAATCCAGAGTTTTGAGAAGATTGGGGATACTTAATTTTTCGCCCAAAAAAAAAAAACGTAAGGGGTAACACTGTCGTTTTTTTTTCTGGTCGAAATTTTGAATTTCGATATCTCAGCTCTGGAAGGGTCTAGAGCCTCCATTGTTGCACTCAGGTCTAAGGATCACGGCCCTCTATCAGAATCCAGAGTTTTGAGAAGATTAGGGATACTTAATTTTTCGCCCAAAAAAAAAAACGTAAGGGGTAACACTGTCGTTTTTTTTTTTCGGGTTGAAATTTTGAATTTTGATATCTCAGCTCTGGAAGGGTCTAGAGCCTCCATTTTTGCAGTCAGGTTTAAGTCTCATGACCCTCTATCAGAATCCAGAGTTTTGAGAAGATTGGGGATACTTAATTTTTCGCCGAAAAAAAAAACCGTAAGGGGTAACACTGTCGTTTTTTTTTCTGGTCGAAATTTTGAATTTCGATATCTCAGCTCTGGAAGGGTCTAGAGCCTCAATTTTTGCACTCAGGTCTAAGGATCACGGCCCTCTATCAGAATCCAGAGTTTTGAGAAGATTAGGGATACTTAATTTTTCGCCCAAAAAAAAAAATGTAAGGGGTAACACTGTCGTTTTTTTTTGTCGGGTTGAAATTTTGAATTTTGATATCTCAGCACTGGAAGGGTCTTGAGCCTCCATTGTTGCACTCAGGTTTAAGTCTCATGGCCCTCTATCAGAATCCAGAGTTTTGAGAAGATTGGAGAAACTTCATTTTTTGCCCGAAAAAAAAAAAAAACGAAAGGGGTACTACTGTCGTTTTTTTTTTCGGATCGAAATTTTGAGTTTCGATATCTCAGCTCTGGAAGGGTCTAGAGCCTCAATTTTTGCACTCAGGTCTAAGGATCACGGCCCTCTATCAGAATCCAGAGTTTTGAGAAGATTGGGGATACTTAATTTTTCGCCCAAAAAAAAAAATGTAAGGGGTAACACTGTCGTTTTTTTTTTTCGGGTTGAAATTTTGAGTTTTGATATCTCAGCACTGGAAGGGTCTTGAGCCTCCATTGTTGCACTCAGGTCTAAGTCTCATGGCCCTCTATCAGAATCCAGAGTTTTGAGAAGATTGGGGATACTTAATTTTTCACCCCCAAAAAAAACCGTAAGGGGTAACACTGTCGTTTTTTTTTTCTGGTCGAAATTTTGAATTTCGATATCTCAGCTCTGGAAGGGTCTAGAGCCTCCATTGTTGCACTCAGGTCTATGTCTCATGGCCCTCTATCAGAATCCAGAGTTTTGAGAAGATTGGAGAAACTTCATTTTTCGCCCGAAAAAAAAAAAAAAACGAAAGGGGTACCACTGTCGTTTTTTTTTCAGGTTGAAATTTTGAGTTTTGATATCTCAGCACTGGAAGGGTCTTGAGCCTCCATTGTTGCACTCAGGTCTAAGTCTCATGGCCCTCTGTCATAATCCAGAGTTTTGAGAAGATTGGGGATACTTAATTTTTCACCCCCCAAAAAAACCGTAAGGGGTAACACTGTAGTTTTTTTTTCTGGTCGAAATTTTGAATTTCGATATCTCAGCTCTGGAAGGGTCTAGAGCCTCCATTGTTGCACTCAGGTCTATGTCTCATGGCCCTCTATCAGAATCCAGAGTTTTGAGAAGATTGGGGATACTTAATTTTTCGCCCAAAAAAAAAAAACGTAAGGGGTAACACTGTCGTTTTTTTTTCTGGTCGAAATTTTGAATTTCGATATCTCAGCTCTGGAAGGGTCTAGAGCCTCCATTGTTGCACTCAGGTCTAAGTCTCATGACCCTCTATCAGAATCCTGAGTTTTGAGAAGATTGGGGATACTTAACTTTTCGCCCAAAAAAAAAAACGTAAGGGGTAACACTGTCGTTTTTTTTTTTCGGATCGAAATTTTGAGTTTCGATATCTCAGCACTGGAAGGGTCTAGAGCATCCATTGTTGCACTCAGGTCTAAGTCTCATGGCCCTCTATCAGAATCCACAGTTTTGAGAAGATTGGGGATACTTAATTTTTCGCCCCAAAAAAAAAAAAGTAAGGGGTAACACTGTCGTTTTTTTTTTCTGGTCGAAATGTTGATTTTCGATATCTCAGCTCTGGAAGGGTCTAGAGCCTCCATTTTTGCACTCAGGTTTAAGTTTCATGGCCCTCTATCAGAATCCAGAGTTTTGAGAAGATTGGAGAAACTTCATTTTTCGCCCGAAAAAAAAAAAAAACGAAAGGGGTACCACTGTCGTTTTTTTTTCGGGTTGAAATTTTGAGTTTTGATATCTCAGCACTGGAAGGGTCTTGAGCCTCCATTGTTGCACTCAGGTCTAAGTCTCATGGCCCTCTGTCATAATGCAGAGTTTTGAGAAGATTGGGGATACTTAATTTTTCACCCCCCAAAAAAACCGTAAGGGGTAACACTGTAGTTTTTTTTTCTGGTTGAAATTTTGAATTTCGATATCTCAGCTCTGGAAGGGTCTAGAGCCTCCATTGTTGCACTCAGGTCTATGTCTCATGGCCCTCTATCAGAATCCAGAGTTTTGAGAAGATTGGGGATACTTAATTTTTCGCCCAAAAAAAAAAAACGTAAGGGGTAACACTGTCGTTTTTTTTTTCTGGTCGAAATTTTGAATTTCTATATCTCAGCTCTGGAAGGGTCTAGACTCTCCATTGTTGCACTCAGGTCTTTGTCTCATGGTCCTCTATCAGAATCCAGAGTTTTGAGAAGATTGGGGATACTTAATTTTTCGCCCAAAAAAAAAAAACGTAAGGGGTAACACTGTCGTTTTTTTTTCTGGTCGAAATTTTGAATTTCGATATCTCAGCTCTGGAAGGGTCTAGAGCCTCCATTGTTGCACTCAGGTCTAAGTCTCATGACCCTCTATCAGAATCCAGAGTTTTGAGAAGATTGGGGATACTTAATTTTTCGCCGAAAAAAAAACCGTAAGGGGTAACACTGTCGTTTTTTTTTCTGGTCGAAATTTTGAATTTCGATATCTCAGCTCTGGAAGGGTCTAGAGCCTCAATTTTTGCACTCAGGTCTAAGGATCACGGCCCTCTATCAGGATCCAGAGTTTTGAGAAGATTAGGGATACTTAATTTTTCGCCCCAAAAAAAAAATGTAAGGGGTAACACTGTCGTTTTTTTTTTTCGGGTTGAAATTTTGAATTTTGATATCTCAGCACTGGAAGGGTCTTGAGCCTCCATTGTTGCACTCAGGTTTAAGTCTCATGGCCCTCTATCAGAATCCAGAGTTTTGAGAAGATTGGAGAAACTTCATTTTTTGCCCGAAAAAAAAACAACGAAAGGGGTACCACTGTCGTTTTTTTTTTCGGGTCGAAATTTTGAGTTTCGATATCTCAGCTCTGGAAGGGTCTAGAGCCTCAATTTTTGCACTCAGGTCTAAGGATCACGGCCCTCTATCAGAATCCAGAGTTTTGAGAAGATTGGGGATACTTAATTTTTCGCCCAAAAAAAAAAAACGTAAGGGGTAACACTGTCGTTTTTTTTTCTGGTCGAAATTTTGAATTTCGATATCTCAGCTCTGGAAGGGTCTAGAGCCTCCATTGTTGCACTCAGGTCTAAGTCTCATGACCCTCTATCAGAATCCAGAGTTTTGAGAAGATTGGGGATACTTAATTTTTCGCCGAAAAAAAAAAACCGTAAGGGGTAACACTGTCGTTTTTTTTTTTTGGTCGAAATTTTGAATTTCGATATCTCAGCTCTGGAAGGGTCTAGAGCCTCAATTTTTACACTCAGGTCTAAGGATCACGGCCCTCTATCAGAATCCAGAGTTTTGAGAAGATTAGGGATACTTAATTTTTCGCCCAAAAAAAAAAAATGTAAGGGGTAACACTGTCGTTTTTTTTTTCGGGTTGAAATTTTGAATTTTGATATCTCAGCACTGGAAGGGTCTTGAGCCTCCATTGTTGCACTCAGGTTTAAGTCTCATGGCCCTCTATCAGAATCCAGAGTTTTGAGAAGATTGGAGAAACTTCATTTTTTGCCCGAAAAAAAAAAAACGAAAGGGGTACCACTGTCGTTTTTTTTTTCGGGTCGAAATTTTGAGTTTCGATATCTCAGCTCTGGAAGGGTCTAGAGCCTCAATTTTTGCACTCAGGTCTAAGGATCACGGCCCTCTATCAGAATCCAGAGTTTTGAGAAGATTGGGGATACTTAATTTTTCGCCCAAAAAAAAAAATGTAAGGGGTAACACTGTCGTTTTTTTTTTCGGGTTGAAATTTTGAGTTTTGATATCTCAGCACTGGAAGGGTCTTGAGCCTCCATTGTTGCACTCAGGTCTAAGTCTCATGGCCCTCTATCAGAATACAGAGTTTTGAGAAGATTGGGGATACTTAATTTTTCACCCCCAAAAAAAACAGTAAGGGGTAACACTGTCGTTTTTTTTTCTGGTCGAAATTTTTAATTTCGATATCTCAGCTCTGGAAGGGTCTAGAGCCTCCATTGTTGCACTCAGGTCTAAGTCTCATGGCCCTCTATCAGAATCCAGAGTTTTGAGAAGATTGGGGATACTTCATTTTTCGCCCAAAAAAAAAACGTAAGGGGTAACACTGTCGTTTTTTTTTCTGGTCGAAATTTTGAATTTCGATATCTCAGCTCTGGAAGGGTCTAGACTCTCCATTGTTGCACTCAGGTCTATGTCTCATGGCCCTCTATCAGAATCCAGAGTTTTGAGAAGATTGGGGATACTTAATTTTTCGCCCAAAAAAAAAACGTAAGGGGTAACACTGTCGTTTTTTTTCGGGTCGAAATTTTGAGTTTCGATATCTCAGCACTGGAAGGGTCTAGAGCCTCCATTGTTGCACTCAGGTCTATGTCTCATGGCCCTCTATTAGAATCCAGAGTTTTGAGAAGATTGGGGATACTTAATTTTTCGCCCCAAAAAAAAACGTAAGGGGTAACACTGTCGTTTTTTTTTTCTGGTGGATATTTTGAATTTCGATATCTCAGCTCTGGAAGGGTCTAGAGCCTCCATTGTTGCACTCAGGTCTAAGTCTCATGGCCTCTATCAGAATCCAGAGTTGTGAGAAGATTGCGGATACTTAATTTTTCGCCCAAAAAAAAAAAACCTAAGGGGTAATACTGTCGTTTTTTTTTCGGTTCGAAATTTTGAGTTTCGATATCTCAGCACTGGAAGGGTCTAGAGCCTCCATTGTTGCACTCAGGTCTATGTCTCATGGCCCTTTATCAGAATACACAGTTTTGAGAAGACTGGGGATACTTAATTTTTCGCCCCCCCAAAAAAAACGTAAGGGGTAACACTGTCGTTTTTTTTTCTGGTCGAAATTTTGAATTTCGATATCTCAGCTCTGGAAGGGTCTAGAGCCTCCATTGTTGCACTCAGGTCTAAGTCTCATGGCCCTCTATCAGAATCCAGAGTTTTAAGAAGATTAGGGATACTTAATTTTTCGCCCCAAAAAAAAAAGTAAGGGGTAACACTGTCGTTTTTTTGACGGGTCGAAATTTTGATTTTCGATATCTCAGCTCTGGAAGGGTCTAGAGCCTCCATTGTTGCACTCAGGTCTAAGTCTCATGGCCCTCTATCAGAATCCAGAGTTTTGAGAAGATTGGGGATACTTAATTTTTCGCCCAAAAAAAAAAAACGTAAGGGGTAACACTGTCGTTTTTTTTTTCTGGTCGAAATGTTGATTTTCGATATCTCAGCTCTGGAAGGGTCTAGACTCTCCATTGTTGCACTCAGGTCTTTGTCTCATGGCCCTCTATCAGAATCCAGAGTTTTGAGAAGATTGGGGATACTTAATTTTTCGCCCCAAAAAAAAAAACGTAAGGGGTAACACTGTCGTTTTTTTTTCTGGTCGAAATTTTGAATTTCGATATCTCTGCTCTGGAAGGGTCTAGAGCCTCCATTGTTGCACTCAGGTCTAAGTCTCATCGCCCTCTATCAGAATCCAGAGTTTTGAGAAGATTGGGGATACTTAATTTTTCGCCCAAAAAAAAACGTAAGGGGTAACACTGTCGTTTTTTTTTCTTGTCGAAATGTTGATTTTCGATATCTCAGCTCTGGAAGGGTCTAGAGCCTCCATTTTTGCACTCAGGTTTAAGTCTCATGGCCCTCTATCAGAATCCAGAGTTTTGAGAAGATTGGAGAAACTTCATTTTTTGCCCGAAAAAAAAAAAACCAAGGGGGTACCACTGTCGTTTTTTTTTTTTCGGGTCGAAATTTTGAGTTTCGATATCTCAGCTCTGGAAGGGTCTAGAGCCTCCATTTTTGCACTCAGGTCTAAGGCTCACGGCCCTCTATCAGAATCCAGAGTTTTGAGAAGATTGGGGATACTTAATTTTTCTCCCAAAAAAAAAAAAAACGTAAGGGGTAACACTGTCGTTTTTTTTACGGGTCGAAATTTTGATTTTCGATATCTCAGCTCTGGAAGGGTCTAGAGCCTCCATTTTTGCAGTCAGGTTTAAGTCTCATGACCCTCTATCAGAATCCAGAGTTTTGAGAAGATTGGGGATACTTAATTTTTCACCGAAAAAAAAAAACCGTAAGGGGTAAGTAACACTGTCGTTTTTTTTTTCTGGTCGAAATTTTGAATTTCGATATCTCAGCTCTGGAAGGGTCTAGAGCCTCAATTTTTGCACTCAGGTCTAAGGATCACGGCCCTCTATCAGAATCCAGAGTTTTGAGAAGATTAGGGATACTTAATTTTTCGCCCAAAAAAAAAAATGTAAGGGGTAACACTGTCGTTTTTTTTTTTTCGGGTTGAAATTTTGAATTTTGATATCTCAGCTCTGGAAGGGTCTTGAGCCTCCATTGTTGCACTCAGGTCTAAGTCTCATGGCCCTCTGTCATAATCCAGAGTTTTGAGAAGATTGGGGATGCTTAATTTTTCACCCCCAAAAAAAACCGTAAGGGGTAACACTGTCGTTTTTTTTTCTGGTCGAAATTTTGAATTTCGATATCTCAGCTCTGGAAGGGTCTAGACTCTCCATTGTTGCACTCAGGTCTATGTCTCATGGCCCTCTATCAGAATCCAGAGTTTTGAGAAGATTGGGGATACTTAATTTTTCGCCCAAAAAAAAAAACGTAAGGGGTAACACTGTCGTTTTTTTTTCGGGTCGAAATTTTGAGTTTCGATATCTCAGCACTGGAAGGGTCTAGAGCCTCCATTGTTGCACTCAGGTCTATGTCTCATGGCCCTCTATCGGAATCCAGAGTTTTGAGAAGATTGGGGATACTTAATTTTTCGCCCAAAAAAAAAACGTAAGGGGTAACACTGTCGTTTTTTTTTTCTGGTGGATATTTAGAATTTCGATATCTCAGCTCTGGAAGGGTCTAGAGCCTCCATTGTTGCACTCAGGTCTAAGTCTCATGGCCTCTATCAGAATCCATAGTTTTGAGAAGATTGGGGATACTTAATTTTTCGCCCAAAAAAAAAAACCTAAGGGGTAATACTGTCGTTTTTTTTTTCGGGTCGAAATTTTGAGTTTCGATATCTCAGCACTGGAAGGGTCTAGAGCCTCCATTGTTGCACTCAGGTCTATGTCTCATGGCCCTTTATCAGAATACACAGTTTTGAGAAGATTGGGGATACTTAATTTTTCGCCCCCCAAAAAAAAAAACGTAAGGGGTAACACTGTCGTTTTTTTTTCGGGTCGAAATTTTGAGTTTCGATATCTCAGCACTGGAAGGGTCTAGAGCCTCCATTGTTGCACTCAGGTCTAAGTCTCATGGCCCTCTATCAGAATCCAGAGTTTTGAGAAGATTAGGGATACTTAATTTTTCGCCCAAAAAAAAAAGTAATGGGTAACACTGTCGTTTTTTTGGTCGAAATTTTGATTTTCGATATCTCAGCTCTGGAAGGGTCTAGAGCCTCCATTGTTGCACTCAGGTCTAAGTCTCATGGCCCTCTATCAGAATCCAGAGTTTTGAGAAGATTGGGGATACTTAATTTTTCGCCCAAAAAAAAAAAACGTAAGGGGTACCACTGTCGTTTTTTTTTCGGGTTGAAATTTTGAGTTTTGATATCTCAGCACTGGAAGGGTCTTGAGCCTCCATTGTTGCACTCAGGTCTAAGTCTCATGGCCCTCTGTCATAATGCAGAGTTTTGAGAAGATTGGGGATACTTAATTTTTCGCCCCAAAAAAAAAACGTAAGGGGTAACACTGTCGTTTTTTTTTCGGGTCGAAATTTTGAGTTTCGATATCTCAGCACTGGAAGGGTCTAGAGCCTCCATTGTTGCACTCAGGTTTAAGTTTAATGGCCCTTTATCAGAATCCAGAGTTTTGAGAAGATTGGAGAAACTTCATTTTTCGCCCGAAAAAAAAAAAAAACGAAAGGGGTACCACTGTCGTTTTTTTTTCGGGTTGAAATTTTGAGTTTTGATATCTCAGCACTGGAAGGGTCTTGAGCCTCCATTGTTGCACTCAGGTCTAAGTATCATGGCCCTCTGTCATAATGCAGAGTTTTGAGAAGATTGGGGATACTTAATTTTTCACCCCCCAAAAAAACCGTAAGGGGTAACACTGTAGTTTTTTTTTCTGGTCGAAATTTTGAATTTCGATATCTCAGCTCTGGAAGGGTCTCGAGCCTCCATTGTTGCACTCAGGTCTATGTCTCATGGCCCTCTATCAGAATCCAGAGTTTTGAGAAGATTGGGGATACTTAATTTTTCGCCCAAAAAAAAAAAACGTAAGGGGTAACACTGTCGTTTTTTTTTCTGGTCGAAATTTTGAATTTCTATATCTCAGCTCTGGAAGGGTCTAGACTCTCCATTGTTGCACTCAGGTCTTTGTCTCATGGCCCTCTATCAGAATCCAGAGTTTTGAGAAGATTGGGGATACTTAATTTTTCGCCCAAAAAAAAAAAAACGTAAGGGGTAACACTGTCGTTTTTTTTTCTGGTCGAAATTTTGAATTTCGATATCTCAGCTCTGGAAGGGTCTAGAGCCTCAATTTTTGCACTCAGGTCTAAGGATCACGGCCCTCTATCAGGATCCAGAGTTTTGAGAAGATTAGGGATACTTAATTTTTCGCCCAAAAAAAAAAACGTAAGGGGTAACACTGTCGTTTTTTTTTTCGGGTCGAAATTTTGAGTTTCGATATCTCAGCACTGGAAGGGTCTAGAGCCTCCATTGTTGCACTCAGGTCTATGTCTCATGGCCCTCTATCGGAATCCAGAGTTTTGAGAAGATTGGGGATACTTAATTTTTCGCCCAAAAAAAAAACGTAAGGGGTAACACTGTCGTTTTTTTTTTCTGGTGGATATTTAGAATTTCGATATCTCAGCTCTGGAAGGGTCTAGAGCCTCCATTGTTGCACTCAGGTCTAAGTCTCATGGCCTCTATCAGAATCCATAGTTTTGAGAAGATTGGGGATACTTAATTTTTCGCCCAAAAAAAAAAACCTAAGGGGTAATACTGTCGTTTTTTTTTTTCGGGTCGAAATTTTGAGTTTCGATATCTCAGCACTGGAAGGGTCTAGAGCCTCCATTGTTGCACTCAGGTCTATGTCTCATGGCCCTTTATCAGAATACACAGTTTTGAGAAGATTGGGGATACTTAATTTTTCGCCCCCCAAAAAAAAAACGTAAGGGGTAACACTGTCGTTTTTTTTTCGGGTCGAAATTTTGAGTTTCGATATCTCAGCACTGGAAGGGTCTAGAGCCTCCATTGTTGCACTCAGGTCTAAGTCTCATGGCCCTCTATCAGAATCCAGAGTTTTGAGAAGATTAGGGATACTTAATTTTTCGCCCAAAAAAAAAGTAATGGGTAACACTGTCGTTTTTTTTGTCGAAATTTTGATTTTCGATATCTCAGCTCTGGAAGGGTCTAGAGCCTCCATTGTTGCACTCAGGTCTAAGTCTCATGGCCCTCTATCAGAATCCAGAGTTTTGAGAAGATTGGGGATACTTAATTTTTCGCCCAAAAAAAAAAACGTAAGGGGTACCACTGTCGTTTTTTTTTCGGGTTGAAATTTTGAGTTTTGATATCTCAGCACTGGAAGGGTCTTGAGCCTCCATTGTTGCACTCAGGTCTAAGTCTCATGGCCCTCTGTCATAATGCAGAGTTTTGAGAAGATTGGGGATACTTAATTTTTCGCCCAAAAAAAAAAACGTAAGGGGTAACACTGTCGTTTTTTTTTCGGGTCGAAATTTTGAGTTTCGATATCTCAGCACTGGAAGGGTCTAGAGCCTCCATTGTTGCACTCAGGTTTAAGTTTAATGGCCCTCTATCAGAATCCAGAGTTTTGAGAAGATTGGAGAAACTTCATTTTTCGCCCGAAAAAAACAAAGAAAACGAAAGGGGTACCACTGTCGTTTTTTTTTCGGGTTGAAATTTTGAGTTTTGATATCTCAGCACTGGAAGGGTCTTGAGCCTCCATTGTTGCACTCAGGTCTAAGTCTCATGGCCCTCTGTCATAATGCAGAGTTTTGAGAAGATTGGGGATACTTAATTTTTCACCCCCCAAAAAAACCGTAAGGGGTAACACTGTAGTTTTTTTTTCTGGTCGAAATTTTGAATTTCGATATCTCAGCTCTGGAAGGGTCTAGAGCCTCCATTGTTGCACTCAGGTCTATGTCTCATGGCCCTCTATCAGAATCCAGAGTTTTGAGAAGATTGGGGATACTTAATTTTTCGCCCAAAAAAAAAAAACGTAAGGGGTAACACTGTCGTTTTTTTTTTCTGGTCGAAATTTTGAATTTCGATATCTCAGCTCTGGAAGGGTCTAGACTCTCCATTGTTGCACTCAGGTCTTTGTCTCATGGCCCTCTATCAGAATCCAGAGTTTTGAGAAGATTGGGGATACTTAATTTTTCGCCCAAAAAAAAAAAAACGTAAGGGGTAACACTGTCGTTTTTTTTTCTGGTCGAAATTTTGAATTTCGATATCTCAGCTCTGGAAGGGTCTAGAGCCTCAATTTTTGCACTCAGGTCTAAGGATCACGGCCCTCTATCAGGATCCAGAGTTTTGAGAAGATTAGGGATACTTAATTTTTCACCCAAAAAAAAAATGTAAGGGGTAACACTGTCGTTTTTTTTTTTTCGGGTTGAAATTTTGAATTTTGATATCTCAGCACTGGAAGGGTCTTGAGCCTCCATTGTTGCACTCAGGTTTAAGTCTCATGGCCCTCTATCAGAATCCAGAGTTTTGAGAAGATTGGAGAAACTTCATTTTTTGCCCAATAAAAAAAAAAAACGAAAGGGGTTCCACTGTCGTTTTTTTTTTTCGGGTCGAAATTTTGAGTTTCGATATCTCAGCTCTGGAAGGGTCTAGAGCCTCAATTTTTGCACTCAGGTCTAAGGATCACGGCCCTCTATCAGAATCCAGAGTTTTGAGAAGATTGGGGATACTTAATTTTTCGCCCAAAAAAAAAAACGTAAGGGGTAACACTGTCGTTTTTTTTTCTGGTCGAAATTTTGAATTTCGATATCTCAGCTCTGGAAGGGTCTAGAGCCTCCATTGTTGCACTCAGGTCTAAGGATCACGGCCCTCTATCAGAATCCAGAGTTTTGAGAAAATTAGGGATACTTAATTTTTCGCCCAAAAAAAAAAAAACGTAAGGGGTAACACTGTCGTTTTTTTTTTTTTCGGGTTGAAATTTTGAATTTTGATATCTCAGCTCTGGAAGGGTCTAGAGCCTCCATTTTTGCAGTCAGGTTTAAGTCTCATGACCCTCTATCAGAATCCAAAGTTTTGAGAAGATTGGGGATACTTAATTTTTCGCCGAAAAAAAAAACGTAAGGGGTAACACTGTCGTTTTTTTTTCTGGTCGAAATTTTGAATTTCGATATCTCAGCTCTGGAAGGGTCTAGAACCTCAATTTTTGCACTCAGGTCTAAGGATCACGGCCCTCTATCAGAATCCAGAGTTTTGAGAAGATTAGGGATACTTAATTTTTCGCCCAAAAAAAAAAATGTAAGGGGTAACACTGTCGTTTTTTTTTTGTCGGGTTGAAATTTTGAATTTTGATATCTCAGCACTGGAAGGGTCTAGAGCTTCCATTGTTGCACTCAGGTCTATGTCTCATGGCCCTCTATCAGAATCCAGAGTTTTGAGAAGATTGGGGATACTTAATTTTTCGCCCAAAAAAAAAAACGTAAGGGGTAACACTGTCGTTTTTTTTTCTGGTCGAAATTTTGAATTTCTATATCTCAGCTCTGGAAGGGTCTAGAGTCTCCATTGTTGCACTCAGGTCTAAGTCTCATGGCCTCTATCAGAATCCATAGTTTTGAGAAGATTGGGGATACTTAATTTTTCGCCCAAAAAAAAAAGTAAGGGGTAACACTGTCGTTTTTTTGACGGGTCGAAATTTTGATTTTCAATATCTCAGCTCTGGAAGGGTCTAGAGCCTCCATTGTTGCACTCAGGTCTAAGTCTCATGGCCCTCTATCAGAATCCAGAGTTTTGAGAAGATTGGGGATACTTAATTTTTCGCCCAAAAAAAAAACGTAAGGGGTAACACTGTCGTTTTTTTTTTCGGATCGAAATTTTGAGTTTCGATATCTCAGCACTGGAAGGGTCTAGAGCATCCATTGTTGCACTCAGGTCTAAGTCTCATGGCCCTCTATCAGAATCCAGAGTTTTGAGAAGATTGGGGATACTTAATTTTTCGCCCAAAAAAAAAAACGGAAGGGGTAACACTGTCGTTTTTTTTTTCTGGTCGAAATGTTGATTTTCGATATCTCAGCTCTGGAAGGGTCTAGAGCCTCCAATTTTGCACTCAGGTTTAAGTTTCATGGCCCTCTATCAGAATCCAGAGTTTTGAGAAGATTGGAGAAACTTCATTTTTCGCCCGAAAAAAAAAAAAAAACGAAAGGGGTACCACTGTCGTTTTTTTTCAGGTTGAAATTTTGAGTTTTGATATCTCAGCACTGGAAGGGTCTTGAGCCTCCATTGTTGCACTCAGGTCTAAGTCTCATGGCCCTCTGTCATAATCCAGAGTTTTGAGAAGATTGGGGATACTTAATTTTTCACCCCCCAAAAAAACCGTAAGGGGTAACACTGTAGTTTTTTTTTCTGGTCGAAATTTTGAATTTCGATATCTCAGCTCTGGAAGGGTCTAGAGCCTCCATTGTTGCACTCAGGTCTATGTCTCATGGCCCTCTATCAGAATCCAGAGTTTTGAGAAGATTGGGGATACTTAATTTTTCGCCCAAAAAAAAAACGTAAGGGGTAACACTGTCGTTTTTTTTTCTGGTCGAAATTTTGAATTTCGATATCTCAGCTCTGGAAGGGTCTAGAGCCTCCATTGTTGCACTCAGGTCTAAGTCTCATGACCCTCTATCAGAATCCTGAGTTTTGAGAAGATTGGGGATACTTAATTTTTCGCCCAAAAAAAAACGTAAGGGGTAACACTGTCGTTTTTTTTTTCGGATCGAAATTTTGAGTTTCGATATCTCAGCACTGGAAGGGTCTAGAGCATCCATTGTTGCACTCAGGTCTAAGTCTCATGGCCCTCTATCAGAATCCAGAGTTTTGAGAAGATTGGGGATACTTAATTTTTCGCCCAAAAAAAAAAAACGTAAGGGGTAACACTGTCGTTTTTTTTTTCTGGTCGAAATGTTGATTTTCGATATCTCAGCTCTGGAAGGGTCTAGAGCCTCCATTTTTGCACTCAGGTTTAAGTTTCATGGCCCTCTATCAGAATCCAGAGTTTTGAGAAGATTGGAGAAACTTCATTTTTCGCCCGAAAAAAAAAAAATAACGAAAGGGGTACCACTGTCGTTTTTTTTTCGGGTTGAAATTTTGAGTTTTGATATCTCAGCACTGGAAGGGTCTTGAGCCTCCATTGTTGCACTCAGGTCTAAGTCTCATGGCCCTCTGTCATAATGCAGAGTTTTGAGAAGATTGGGGATACTTAATTTTTCACCCCCCAAAAAAACCGTAAGGGGTAACACTGTAGTTTTTTTTTCTGGTCGAAATTTTGAATTTCGATATCTCAGCTCTGGAAGGGTCTAGAGCCTCCATTGTTGCACTCAGGTCTATGTCTCATGGCCCTCTATCAGAATCCAGAGTTTTGAGAAGATTGGGGATACTTAATTTTTCGCCCCAAAAAAAAAACGTAAGGAGTAACACTGTCGTTTTTTTTTTCTGGTCGAAATTTTGAATTTCTATATCTCAGCTCTGGAAGGGTCTAGACTCTCCATTGTTGCACTCAGGTCTTTGTCTCATGGCCCTCTATCAGAATCCAGAGTTTTGAGAAGATTGGGGATACTTAATTTTTCGCCCAAAAAAAAAAACGTAAGGGGTAACACTGTCGTTTTTTTTTCTGGTCGAAATTTTGAATTTCAATATCTCAGCTCTGGAAGGGTCTAGAGCCTCCATTGTTGCACTCAGGTCTAAGTCTCATGACCCTCTATCAGAATCCAGAGTTTTGAGAAGATTGGGGATACTTAATTTTTCGCCGAAAAAAAAAACCGTAAGGGGTAACACTGTCGTTTTTTTTTCTGGTCGAAATTTTGAATTTCGATATCTCAGCTCTGGAAGGGTCTAGAGCCTCAATTTTTGCACTCAGGTCTAAGGATCACGGCCCTCTATCAGAATCCAGAGTTTTGAGAAGATTAGGGATACTTAATTTTTCGCCCAAAAAAAAAAATGTAAGGGGTAACACTGTCGTTTTTTTTTGTCGGGTTGAAATTTTGAATTTTGATATCTCAGCACTGGAAGGGTCTTGAGCCTCCATTGTTGCACTCAGGTTTAAGTCTCATGGCCCTCTATCAGAATCCAGAGTTTTGAGAAGATTGGAGAAACTTCATTTTTTGCCCGAAAAAAAAAAACGAAAGGGGTACCACTGTCGTTTTTTTTTTTCGGATCGAAATTTTGAGTTTCGATATCTCAGCTCTGGAAGGGTCTAGAGCCTCAATTTTTGCACTCAGGTCTAAGGATCACGGCCCTCTATCAGAATCCAGAGTTTTGAGAAGATTGGGGATACTTAATTTTTCGCCCAAAAAAAAAATGTAAGGGGTAACACTGTCGTTTTTTTTTTCGGGTTGAAATTTTGAGTTTTGATATCTCAGCACTGGAAGGGTCTTGAGCCTCCATTGTTGCACTCAGGTCTAAGTCTCATGGCCCTCTATCAGAATCCAGAGTTTTGAGAAGATTGGGGATACTTAATTTTTCACCCCCCAAAAAAACCGTAAGGGGTAACACTGTCGTTTTTTTTTTCTGGTCGAAATTTTGAATTTCGATATCTCAGCTCTGGAAGGGTCTAGAGCCTCCATTGTTGCACTCAGGTCTATGTCTCATGGCCCTTTATCAGAATCCAGAGTTTTGAGAAGATTGGGGATACTTCATTTTTCGCCCAAAAAAAAAACGTAAGGGTAACACTGTCGTTTTTTTTTCTGGTCGAAATTTTGAATTTCGATATCTCAGCTCTGGAAGGGTCTAGAGCCTCCATTGTTGCACTCAGGTCTATGTCTCATGGCCCTCTATCAGAATCCAGAGTTTTGAGAAGATTGGGGATAATTAATTTTTCGCCCCAAAAAAAAAAAACATAAGGGGTAACACTGTCGTTTTTTTTTCTGGTCAAAATTTTGAATTTCGGTATCTCAGCTCTGGAAGGGTCTAGACTCTCCATTGTTGCACTCAGGTCTATGTCTCATGGCCCTCTATAAGAATCCAGAGTTTTGAGAAGATTGGGGATACTTAATTTTTCGCCCAAAAAAAAAAACGTAAGGGGTAACACTGTCGTTTTTTTTTTCGGGTCGAAATTTTGAGTTTCGATATCTCAGCACTGGAAGGGTCTAGAGCCTCCATTGTTGCACTCAGGTCTATGTTTCATGGCCCTCTATCAGAATCCAGAGTTTTGAGAAGATTGGGGATACTTAATTTTTCGCCCCCAAAAAAAAAACGTAAGGGGTAACACTGTCGTTTTTTTTTTCTGGTGGATATTTTGAATTTCGATATCTCAGCTCTGGAAGGGTCTAGAGCCTCCATTGTTGCACTCAGGTCTAAGTCTCATGGCCTCTATTAGAATCCAGAGTTGTGAGAAGATTGGGGATACTTAATTTTTCGCCCAAAAAAAAAAAACCTAAGGGGTAATACTGTCGTTTTTTTTTTCGGTTCGAATTTTTGAGTTTCGATATCTCAGCACTGGAAGGGTCTAGAGCCTCCATTATTGCACTCAGGTCTATGTCTCATGGCCCTTTATCAGAATACACAGTTTTGAGAAGACTGGGGATACTTAATTTTTCGCCCCCCAAAAAAAAACGTAAGGGGTAACACTGTCGTTTTTTTTTTCTGGTCGAAATTTTGAATTTCGATATCTCAGCTCTGGAAGGGTCTAGAGCCTCCATTGTTGCACTCAGTTCTAAGTCTCATGGCCCTCTATCAGAATCCAGAGTTTTGAAAAGATTAGGGATACTTAATTTTTCGCCCAAAAAAAAAAGTAAGGGGTAACACTGTCGTTTTTTTGACGGGTCGAAATTTTGATTTTCAATATCTCAGCTCTGGAAGGGTCTAGAGCCTCCATTGTTGCACTCAGGTCTAAGTCTCATGGCCCTCTATCAGAATCCAGAGTTTTGAGAAGATTGGGGATACTTAATTTTTCGCCCAAAAAAAAAACGCAAGGGGTAACACTTTCGTTTTTTTTTCGGATCGAAATTTTGAGTTTCGATATCTCAGCACTGGAAGGGTCTAGAGCATCCATTGTTGCACTCAGGTCTAAGTCTCATGGCCCTCTATCAGAATCCAGAGTTTTGAGAAGATTGGGGATACTTAATTTTTCGCCCAAAAAAAAAAACGGAAGGGGTAACACTGTCGTTTTTTTTTTCTGGTCGAAATGTTGATTTTCGATATCTCAGCTCTGGAAGGGTCTAGAGCCTCCAATTTTGCACTCAGGTTTAAGTTTCATGGCCCTCTATCAGAATCCAGAGTTTTGAGAAGATTGGAGAAACTTCATTTTTCGCCCGAAAAAAAAACAAAAAACGAAAGGGGTACCACTGTCGTTTTTTTTTCAGGTTGAAATTTTGAGTTTTGATATCTCACCACTGGAAGGGTCTTGAGCCTCCATTGTTGCACTCAGGTCTAAGTCTCATCGCCCTCTGTCATAATCCAGAGTTTTGAGAAGATTGGGGATACTTAATTTTTCACCCCCCCAAAAAACCGTAAGGGGTAACACTGTAGTTTTTTTTTCTGGTCGAAATTTTGAATTTCGATATCTCAGCTCTGGAAGGGTCTAGAGCCTCCATTGTTGCACTCAGGTCTATGTCTCATGGCCCTCTATCAGAATCCAGAGTTTTGAGAAGATTGGGGATACTTAATTTTTCGCCCAAAAAAAAAACGTAAGGGGTAACACTGTCGTTTTTTTTTCGGATCGAAATTTTGAGTTTCGATATCTCAGCACTGGAAGGGTCTAGAGCATCCATTGTTGCACTCAGGTCTAAGTCTCATGGCCCTCTATCAGAATCCAGAGTTTTGAGAAGATTGGGGATACTTAATTTTTCGCCCAAAAAAAAAAACGGAAGGGGTAACACTGTCGTTTTTTTTTTCTGGTCGAAATGTTGATTTTCGATATCTCAGCTCTGGAAGGGTCTAGAGCCTCCAATTTTGCACTCAGGTTTAAGTTTCATGGCCCTCTATCAGAATCCAGAGTTTTGAGAAGATTGGAGAAACTTAATTTTTTCACCCGAAAAAAAAAAAAAACGAAAGGGGTACCACTGTCGTTTTTTTTTCAGGTTGAAATTTTGAGTTTTGATATCTCACCACTGGAAGGGTCTTGAGCCTCCATTGTTGCACTCAGGTCTAAGTCTCATGGCCCTCTGTCATAATCCAGAGTTTTGAGAAGATTGGGGATACTTAATTTTTCACCCCCCAAAAAAACCGTAAGGGGTAACACTGTAGTTTTTTTTTCTGGTCGAAATTTTGAATTTCGATATCTCAGCTCTGGAAGGGTCTAGAGCCTCCATTGTTGCACTCAGGTCTATGTCTCATGGCCCTCTATCAGAATCCAGAGTTTTGAGAAGATTGGGGATACTTAATTTTTCGCCCAAAAAAAAAAACGTAAGGGGTAACACTGTCGTTTTTTTTTTCGGATCGAAATTTTGAGTTTCGATATCTCAGCACTGGAAGGGTCTAGAGCATCCATTGTTGCACTCAGGTCTAAGTCTCATGGCCCTCTATCAGAATCCAGAGTTTTGAGAAGATTGGGGATACTTAATTTTTCGCCCAAAAAAAAAAACGGAAGGGGTAACACTGTCGTTTTTTTTTTCTGGTCGAAATGTTGATTTTCGATATCTCAGCTCTGGAAGGGTCTAGAGCCTCCAATTTTGCACTCAGGTTTAAGTTTCATGGCCCTCTATCAGAATCCAGAGTTTTGAGAAGATTGGAGAAACTTCATTTTTCGCCCGAAAAAAAAAAAACGAAAGGGGTACCACTGTCGTTTTTTTTTCAGGTTGAAATTTTGAGTTTTGATATCTCACCACTGGAAGGGTCTTGAGCCTCCATTGTTGCACTCAGGTCTAAGTCTCATGGCCCTCTGTCATAATCCAGAGTTTTGAGAAGATTGGGGATACTTAATTTTTCACCCCCCCAAAAAACCGTAAGGGGTAACACTGTAGTTTTTTTTTCTGGTCGAAATTTTGAATTTCGATATCTCAGCTCTGGAAGGGTCTAGAGCCTCCATTGTTGCACTCAGGTCTATGTCTCATGGCCCTCTATCAGAATCCAGAGTTTTGAGAAGATTGGGGATACTTAATTTTTCGCCCAAAAAAAAAAACGTAAGGGGTAACACTGTCGTTTTTTTTTCTGGTCGAAATTTTGAATTTCGATATCTCAGCTCTGGAAGGGTCTAGAGCCTCCATTGTTGCACTCAGGTCTAAGTCTCATGACCCTCTATCAGAATCCTGAGTTTTGAGAAGATTGGGGATACTTAATTTTTCGCCCAAAAAAAAAACGTAAGGGGTAACACTGTCGTTTTTTTTTTTCGGATCGAAATTTTGAGTTTCGATATCTCAGCACTGGAAGGGTCTAGAGCATCCATTGTTGCACTCAGGTCTAAGTCTCATGGCCCTCTATCAGAATCCAGAGTTTTGAGAAGATTGGGGATACTTAATTTTTCGCCCAAAAAAAAAAAACCGTAAGGGGTAACACTGTCGTTTTTTTTTCTGGTCGAAATTTTGAATTTCGATATCTCAGCTCTGGAAGGGTCTAGAGCCTCCATTGTTGCACTCAGGTCTAAGTCTCATGACCCTCTATCAGAATCCAGAGTTTTGAGAAGATTGGGGATACTTAATTTTTCGCCGAAAAAAAAAACCGTAAGGGGTAACACTGTCGTTTTTTTTTCTGGTCGAAATTTTGAATTTCGATATCTCAGCTCTGGAAGGGTCTAGAGCCTCAATTTTTGCACTCAGGTCTAAGGATCACGGCCCTCTATCAGGATCCAGAGTTTTGAGAAGATTAGGGATACTTAATTTTTCGCCCAAAAAAAAAACGTAAGGGGTAACACTGTCGTTTTTTTTTTTTCGGGTTGAAATTTTGAATTTTGATATCTCAGCACTGGAAGGGTCTTGAGCCTCCATTGTTGCACTCAGGTTTAAGTCTCATGGCCCTCTATCAGAATCCAGAGTTTTGAGAAGATTGGAGAAACTTCATTTTTTGCCCGAAAAAAAAAAAACGAAAGGGGTACCACTGTCGTTTTTTTTTTTCGGGTCGAAATTTTGAGTTTCGATATCTCAGCTCTGGAAGGGTCTAGAGCCTCAATTTTTGCACTCAGGTCTAAGGATCACGGCCCTCTATCAGAATCCAGAGTTTTGAGAAGATTGGGGATACTTAATTTTTCGCCCAAAAAAAAAAACCGTAAGGGGTAACACTGTCGTTTTTTTTTCTGGTCGAAATTTTGAATTTCGATATCTCAGCTCTGGAAGGGTCTAGAGCCTCCATTGTTGCACTCAGGTCTAAGTCTCATGACCCTCTATCAGAATCCAGAGTTTTGAGAAGATTGGGGATACTTAATTTTTCGCCAAAAAAAAAAAACCGTAAGGGGTAACACTGTCGTTTTTTTTTCTGGTCGAAATTTTGAATTTCGATATCTCAGCTCTGGAAGGGTCTAGAGCCTCAATTTTTACACTCAGGTCTAAGGATCATGGCCCTCTATCAGAATCCAGAGTTTTGAGAAGATTAGGGATACTTAATTTTTCGCCCAAAAAAAAAAATGTAAGGGGTAACACTGTCGTTTTTTTTTTTCGGGTTGAAATTTTGAGTTTCGATATCTCAGCACTGGAAGGGTCTTGAGCCTCCATTGTTGCACTCAGGTTTAAGTCTCATGGCCCTCTATCAGAATCCAGAGTTTTGAGAAGATTGGAGAAACTTCATTTTTTGCCCGAAAAAAAAAAAACGAAAGGGGTACCACTGTCGTTTTTTTTTTTCGGGTCGAAATTTTGAGTTTCGATATCTCAGCTCTGGAAGGGTCTAGAGCCTCCATTTTTGTACTCAGGTCTATGGCTCATGGCCCTCTATCAGAATCCAGAGTTTTGAGAAGATTGGGGATACTTAATTTTTCGCCCCAAAAAAAACCGTAAGGGGTAACACTGTCGTTTTTTTTTTCTGGTCGAAATTTTGAACTTCGATATCTCAGCTCTGAAAGGGTCTAGAGCCTCTATTTTTGCACTCAGGTCTAAGGCTCACGACCCTTCCAGAGCTGAGATTCCAGAAAAACGACAGTGGTACCCCTTATGTTTTTTTTTTTGGGCGAAAAATTAAGTATCCCTAATCTTCTCAAAACTCTGGATTCTGATAGAGGGCCATGAGACATAGACCTGAGTGCAACAATGGAGGCTCTAGACCCTTCCAGAGCTGAGATATCGAAATTCAAAATTTCGACCAGAAAAAAAAACGACAGTGTTACCCCTTACGTTTTTTTTGGAGGTGAAAAATTAAGTATCCCCAATCTTCTCAAAACTCTGATTCTGATAGAGGGCCATGAGACATAGACCTGAGTGCAACAATGGAGGCTCAAGACCCTTCCAGTGCTGAGATATCAAAACTCAAAATTTCGACCAGAAAAAAAAAACGACAGTGTTACCCCTTACGTTTTTTTTATTTTGGCCGAAAAATTAAGTATTCCCAATCTTCTCGAAACTCTGGATTCTGATAGAGGGCCATGAGACTTAGACCTGAGTGCAACAATGGAGGCTCTAGACCCTTCCAGAGCTGAGATATCGAAATTCAAAATTTCGACCAGAAAAAAAAACGACAGTGTTACCCCTTATGTTTTTTTTTTGGGGCGAAAAATTAAGTATCCCCAATCTTCTCAAAACTCTGGATTCTGATAGAGGGCCATGAGACATAGACCTGAGTGCAACAATGGAGGCTCTAGACCCTTCCAGAGCTGAGATATCGAAAATCAAAATTTCGACCCAAAAAAAACACGGCAGTGTTACCCCTTACGTTTTTTTTTTTGGGCGAAAAATTAAGTATCCCCAATCTTCTCAAAACTCTGGATTCTGATAGAGGGCCATGAGACATAGACCTGAGTGCAACAATGGAGGCTCTAGACCCTTCCAGAGCTGAGATATCGAAAATCAAAATTTTGACCCGTAAAAAAAACGACAGTGGTACCCCTTTGTTTTTTTTTGTTTTTCAGGCGAAAAATGAAGTTTCTCCAATCTTCTCAAAACTCTGGATTCTGATAGAGGGCCATGAGACTTAAACCTGAGTGCAAAAATGGAGGCTCTAGACCCTTCCAGAGCTGAGATATCGAAAATCAACATTTCGACCAGAAAAAAAAACGACAGTGTTACCCCTTACGGTTTTTTTTTTTTGGGCGAAAAATTAAGTATCCCCAATCTTCTCAAAACTCTGGATTCTGATAGAGGGCCATGAGACATAGACCTGAGTGCAACAATGGAGAGTCTAGACCCTTCCAGAGCTGAGATATCGAAATTCAAAATTTCGACCAGAAAAAAAAAACGACAGTGTTACCCCTTACGTTTTTTTTTTGGGGCGAAAAATTAAGTATCCCCAATCTTCTCAAAACTCTGGATTCTGATAGAGGGCCATGAGACATAGACCTGAGTGCAACAATGGAGGCTCTAGACCCTTCCAGAGCTGAGATATCGAAATTCAAAATTTCGACCAGAAAAAAAAACCACAGTGTTACCCTTTACGTTTTTTTTTTTTGGGTGAAAAATGAAGTATCCCCAATCTTCTCAAAACTCTGGATTCTGATAGAGGGCCATGAGACATAGACCTGAGTGCAACAATGGAGGCTCTAGACCCTTCCAGAGCTGAGATATCGAAATTCAAAATTTCGACCAGAAAAAAAAAACGACAGTGTTACCCCTTACGTTTTTTTTTTTTTGGGCGAAAAATTAAGTATCCCCAATCTTCTCAAAACTCTGGATTCTGATAGAGGGCCATGAGACATAGACCTGAGTGCAACAATGGAGAGTCTAGACCCTTCCAGAGCTGAGATATCGAAATTCAAAATTTCGACCAGAAAACAAAAACGACAGTGTTACCCCTTACGTTTTTTTGGGGGGGCGAAAAATTAAGTATCCCCAATCTTCTCAAAACTCTGGATTCTGATAGAGGGCCATGAGACATAGACCTGAGTGCAACAATGGAGGCCCTAGACCCTTCCAGAGCTGAGATATCGAAATTAAAAATTTCGACCAGAAAAAAAAAACGACAGTGTTACCCCTTACGTTTTTTTTTTTTGGGCGAAAAATTAAGTATCCCCAATCTTCTCAAAACTCTGGATTCTGATAGAGGGCCATGAGACATAGACCTGAGTGCAACAATGGAGGCTCTAGACCCTTCCAGAGCTGAGATATCGAAAATCAAAATTTTGACCCGTAAAAAAAACGACAGTGGTACCCCTTTGTTTTTTTTTGTTTTTCGGGCGAAAAATGAAGTTTCTCCAATCTTCTCAAAACTCTGGATTCTGATAGAGGGCCATGAGACTTAAACCTGAGTGCAAAAATGGAGGCTCTAGACCCTTCCAGAGCTGAGATATCGAAAATCAACATTTCGACCAGAAAAAAAACGACAGTGTTACCCCTTACGTTTTTTTTTTTTTGGGCGAAAAATTAAGTATCCCCAATCTTCTCAAAACTCTGGATTCTGATAGAGGGCCATGAGACATAGACCTGAGTGCAACAATGGAGAGTCTAGACCCTTCCAGAGCTGAGATATCGAAATTCAAAATTTCGACCAGAAAAAAAAACGACAGTGTTACCCCTTACGTTTTTTTTTTGGGGCGAAAAATTAAGTATCCCCAATCTTCTCAAAACTCTGGATTCTGATAGAGGGCCATGAGACATAGACCTGAGTGCAACAATGGAGGCTCTAGACCCTTCCAGAGCTGAGATATCGAAATTAAAAATTTCGACCAGAAAAAAAAATGACAGTGTTACCCTTTACGTTTTTTTTTTGGGTGAAAAATGAAGTATCCCCAATCTTCTCAAAACTCTGGATTCTGATAGAGGGCCATGAGACATAGACCTGAGTGCAACAATGGAGGCTCTAGACCCTTCCAGAGCTGAGATATCGAAATTCAAAATTTCGACCAGAAAAAAAAAACGACAGTGTTACCCCTTACGTTTTTTTTTTTTGGGCGAAAAATTAAGTATCCCCAATCTTCTCAAAACTCTGGATTCTGATAGAGGGCCATGAGACATAGACCTGAGTGCAACAATGGAGAGTCTAGACCCTTCCAGAGCTGAGATATCGAAATTCAAAATTTCGACCAGAAAACAAAAACGACAGTGTTACGCCTTACGTTTTTTTTGGGGGGCGAAAAATTAAGTATCCCCAATCTTCTCAAAACTCTGGATTCTGATAGAGGGCCATGAGACATAGACCTGAGTGCAACAATGGAGGCTCTAGACCCTTCCAGAGCTGAGATATCGAAATTCAAAATTTCGACCAGAAAAAAAAAACGACAGTGTTACCCTTTACGTTTTTTTTTTGGGTGAAAAATGAAGTATCCCCAATCTTCTCAAAACTCTGGATTCTGATAGAGGGCCATGAGACATAGACCTGAGTGCAACAATGGAGGCTCTAGACCCTTCCAGTGCTGAGATATCAAAACTCAAAATTTCAACCCGAAAAAAAAAACGACAGTGTTACCCCTTGCATTTTTTTTCGGGCGAAAAATGAAGTTTCTCCAATCTTCTCAAAACTCTGGATTCTGATAGAGGGCCATGAGACTTAGACCTGAGTGCAACAATGGAGGCTCTAGACCCTTCCAGATCTGAGATATCGAAAATCACAATTTTGACCCATCAAAAAAACGACAATGTTACCCCTTACTTTTTTTTGGGGCAAAAAATTAAGTATCCCTAATCTTCTCAAAACTCTGGATTCTGATAGAGGGCCATGAGACTTAGACCTGAGTGCAACAATGGAGGCTCTAGACCCTTCCAGAGCTGAGATATCGAAATTCAAAATATCGACCAGAAAAAAAAACGACAGTGTTACGCCTTACGTTTTTTTTGGGGGGCGAAAAATTAAGTATCCCCAATCTTCTCAAAACTCTGGATTCTGATAGAGGGCCATGAGACATAGACCTGAGTGCAACAATGGAGGCTCTAGACCCTTCCAGAGCTGAGATATCGAAATTCAAAATTTCGACCAGAAAAAAAAAACGACAGTGTTACCCTTTACGTTTTTTTTTTGGGTGAAAAATGAAGTATCCCCAATCTTCTCAAAACTCTGGATTCTGATAGAGGGCCATGAGACATAGACCTGAGTGCAACAATGGAGGCTCTAGACCCTTCCAGTGCTGAGATATCAAAACTCAAAATTTCAACCCGAAAAAAAAAACGACAGTGTTACCCCTTGCATTTTTTTTCGGGCGAAAAATGAAGTTTCTCCAATCTTCTCAAAACTCTGGATTCTGATAGAGGGCCATGAGACTTAGACCTGAGTGCAACAATGGAGGCTCTAGACCCTTCCAGATCTGAGATATCGAAAATCACAATTTTGACCCGTCAAAAAAACGACAATGTTACCCCTTACTTTTTTTTGGGGCAAAAAATTAAGTATCCCTAATCTTCTCAAAACTCTGGATTCTGATAGAGGGCCATGAGACTTAGACCTGAGTGCAACAATGGAGGCTCTAGACCCTTCCAGAGCTGAGATATCGAAATTCAAAATATCGACCAGAAAAAAAAACGACAGTGTTACCCTTACGTTTTTTTTTTTTTTTTTGGGCGAAAAATTAAGTATCCCCAATCTTCTCAAAACTCTGGATTCTGATAGAGGGCCATGAGACATAGACCTGAGTGCAACAATGGAGGCTCAAGACCCTTCCAGTGCTGAGATATCAAAACTCAAAATTTCAACCCGAAAAAAAAAACGACAGTGTTACCCCTTACATTTTTTTTGGGGGGCGAAAAATTAAGTATCCCCAATCTTCTCAAAACTGTGTATTCTGATAAAGGGCCATGAGACATAGACCTGAGTGCAACAATGGAGGCTCTAGACCCTTCCAGTGCTGAGATATCGAAACTCAAAATTTCGACCCGAAAAAAAAAACGACAGTGTTACCCCTTAGGTTTTTTTTTTTTTTTGGGCGAAAAATTAAGTATCCCCAATGTTCTCAAAACTCTGGATTCTGATAGAGGCCATGAGACTTAGACCTGAGTGCAACAATGGAGAGTCTAGACCCTTCCAGAGCTGAGATATCGAAATTCAAAATATCGACCAGAAAAAAAAAAGACAGTGTTACCCCCTACGTTTTTTTTTTTGGGGGCAAAAAATTAAGTATCCCCAATCTTCTCAAAACTCTGGATTCTGATAGAGGGCCATGAGACATAGACCTGAGTGCAACAATGGAGGCTCTAGACCCTTCCAGTGCTGAGATATCGAAACTCAAAATTTCGACCCGAAAAAAAACGACAGTGTTACCCCTTACGTTTTTTTTTTTGGGCGAAAAATTAAGTATCCCCAATCTTCTCAAAACTCTGGATTCTGATAGAGGGCCATGAGACATATACCTGAGTGCAACAATGGAGGCTCTAGACCCTTCCAGAGCTGAGATATCGAAATTCAAAATTTCGACCTGAAAAAAAAACAACAGTGTTACCCCTTACGGGTTTTTTTTTTCGGGCGAAAAATTAAGTATCCCCAATGTTCTCAAAACTCTGGATTCTGATAGAGGGCCATGAGACTTAAACCTGAGTGCAAAAATGGAAGCTCTAGACCCTTCCAGAGCTGAGATATCGAAAATCCACATTTCGACCAGAAAAAAAAACGACAGTGTTACCCCTTACGTTTTTTTTTTTTGGGCGAAAAATTAAGTATCCCCAATCTTCTCAAAACTATGGATTCTGATAGAGGGCCATGAGACTTAAACCTGAGTGCAAAAATGGAGGCTCTAGACCCTTCCAGAGCTGAGATATCGAAATTCAAAATTTCGACCAGAAAAAAAAACGACAGTGTTACCCTTTACGGTTTTTTTTTGGGCGAAAAATTAAGTATCCCCAATCTTCTCAAAACTATGGATTCTGATAGAGGGCCATGAGACTTAAACCTGAGTGCAAAAATGGAGGCTCTAGACCCTTCCAGAGCTGAGATATCGAAAATCAAAATTTCGACCAGAAAAAAAAAACGACAGTGGTACCCCTTACGTTTTTTTTTGGGGGGAAAAGTAAGTATCCCCAATCTTCTCAAAACTCTGGATTCTGATAGAGGGCCATGAGACATAGACCTGAGTGCAACAATGGAGGCTCTAGACCCTTCCAGAGCTGAGATATCGAAAATCAAAATTTCGACCCGTAAAAAAAACGACAGTGTTACCCCTTACGTTTTTTTTTTTTTGGGCGAAAAATTAAGTATCCCCAATCTTCTCAAAACTCTGGATTCTGATAGAGGGTCATGAGACTTAAACCTGACTGCAAAAATGGAGGCTCTAGACCCTTCCAGAGCTGAGATATCGAAAATCAAAATTTCGACCAGAAAAAAAAAAAGACAGTGTTACCCCTTACGTTTTTTTTTTGGGCGAAAAATTAAGTATCCCCAATCTTCTCAAAACTCTGGATTCTGATAGAGGGCCATGAGACATAGACCTGAGTGCAACAATGGAGGCTCTAGACCCTTCCAGAGCTGAGATATCGAAAATCAAAATTTCGACGCGTAAAAAAAACGACAGTGTTACCCCTTACGTTTTTTTTTTTGGGCGAAAAATTAAGTATCCCCAATCTTCTCAAAACTCTGGATTCTGATAGAGGGCCATGAGACATAGACCTGAGTGCGACAATGGAGGCTCAAGACCCTTCCAGTGATGAGATATCAAAACTCAAAATTTCAACCCGAAAAAAAAACGACAGTGTTACCCCTTACATTTTTTTTTGGGCGAAAAATCAAGTATCCCCAATCTTCTCAAAACTCTGGATTCTGATAGAGGGCCGTGAGCCTTAGACCTAAGTGCAAAAATGGAGGCTCTAGACCCTTCCAGTGCTGAGATATCGAAAATCAACATTTCGACAAGAAAAAAAACGACAGTGTTACCCCTTACGTTTTTTTTTTTGGGCGAAAAATTAAGTATGCCCAATCTTCTCAAAACTCTGGATTCTGATAGAGGGCCATGAGACTTAGACCTGAGTGCAACAATGGAGGCTCTAGACCCTTCTAGAGCTGAGCTATCGAAATTCAAAATTTCGACCTGAAAAAAAACGACAGTGTTACCTCTTACGTTTTTTTTTTTTGGGCGAAAAATTAAGTATCCCCAATGTTCTCAAAACTCTGGATTCTGATAGAGGGCCGTGAGCCTTAGACCTGAGTGCAAAAATGGAGGCTCTAGACCCTTCCAGATCTGAGATATCGAAACTCAAAATTTCGACCAGAAAAAAAAACGACAGTGTTACCCCTTACGTTTTTTTTTTTTTGGGCGAAAAATTAAGTATCCCCAATCTTCTTAAAACTCTGGATTCTGATAGAGGGCCATGAGACATAGACCTGAGTGCAACAATGGAGGCTCTAGACCCTTCCAGAGCTGAGATATCGAAATTCAAAATTTCGACCAGAAAAAAAAAACGACAGTGTTACCCCTTACGTGTTTTTTTTTTTGGGCGAAAAATGAAGTATCCCCAATCTTCTCAAAACTCTGGATTCTGATAGAGGGCCATGAGACATAGACCTGAGTGCAACAATGGAGAATCTAGACCCTTCCAGAGCTGAGATATCGAAATTCAAAATTTCGACCAGAAAAAAAAAACGACAGTGTTACCCCTTACGGTTTTTTTGGGGGGTGAAAAATTAAGTATCCCCAATCTTCTCAAAACTCTGGATTATGACAGAGGGCCATGAGACTTAGACCTGAGTGCAACAATGGAGGCTCAAGACCCTTCCAGTGCTGAGATATCGAAACTCAAAATTTCGACCCGAAAAAAAAACGACTTATGTTTTTTTTTTGGGCGAAAAATTAAGTATCCCCAATCTTCTCAAAACTCTGGATTCTGATAGAGGGCCGTGATCCTTAGACCTGAGTGCAAAAATTGAGGCTCTAGACCCTTCCAGAGCTGAGATATCGAAACTCAAAATTTCGACCCGAAAAAAAAAACGACAGTGGTACCCCTTTCGTTTTTGTTTTTTTTTCGGGCGAAAAATGAAGTTTCTCCAATCTTCTCAAAACTCTGGATTCTGATAGAGGGCCATGAGACTTAAACCTGAGTGCAAAAATGGAGGCTCTAGACCCTTCCAGAGCTGAGATATCGAAAATCAACATTTCGACCAGAAAAAAAAAACGACAGTGTTACCCCTTACGTTTTTTTTTGGGGCGAAAAATTAAGTATCCCCAATCTTCTCAAAACTCTGGATTCTGATAGAGGGCCATGAGACTTAGACCTGAGTGCAACAATGGAGGCTCTAGACCCTTCCAGAGCTGAGATATCGAAAATCAAAATTTCGACCCGTCAAAAAAACGACAGTGTTACCCCTTACTTTTTTTTGGGGCGAAAAATTAAGTATCCCTAATCTTCTCAAAACTCTGGATTCTGATAGAGGGCCATGAGACTTAGACCTGAGTGCAACAATGGAGGCTCTAGACCCTTCCAGAGCTGAGATATCGAAATTCAAAATTTCAACCAAAAAAAAAAACGACAGTGTTACCCCTTACGTTTTTTTTGGGGGGGCGAAAAATTAAGTATCCCCAATCTTCTCAAAACTGTGTATTCTGATAAAGGGCCATGAGACATAGACCTGAGTGCAACAATGGAGGCTCTAGACCCTTCCAGTGCTGAGATATCGAAACTCAAAATTTCGACCCGAAAAAAAAACGACAGTGTTACCCCTTAGGTTTTTTTTTTTTTTTTTGGGCGAAAAATTAAGTATCCCCAATGTTCTCAAAACTCTGGATTCTGATAGAGGCCATGAGACTTAGACCTGAGTGCAACAATGGAGGCTCTAGACCCTTCCAGAGCTGAGATATCGAAATTCAAAATATCGACCAGAAAAAAAAAAGACAGTGTTACCCCCTACGTTTTTTTTTTTGGGGCAAAAAATTAAGTATCCCCAATCTTCTCAAAACTCTAGATTCTGATAGAGGGCCATGAGACATAGACCTGAGTGCAACAATGGAGGCTCTAGACCCTTCCAGTGCTGAGATATCGAAACTCAAAATTTCGACCCGAAAAAAAAACGACAGTGTTACCCCTTACGTTTTTTTTTTTTGGGCGAAAAATTAAGTGTCCCCAATCTTCTCAAAACTCTGGATTCTGATAGAGGGCCATGAGACATATACCTGAGTGCAACAATGGAGGCTCTAGACCCTTCCAGAGCTGAGATATCGAAATTCAAAATTTCGACCTGAAAAAAAAACAACAGTGTTACCCCTTACGGGTTTTTTTTTTCGGGCGAAAAATTAAGTATCCCCAATGTTCTCAAAACTCTGGATTCTGATAGAGGGCCATGAGACTTAAACCTGAGTGCAAAAATGGAGGCTCTAGACCCTTCCAGAGCTGAGATATCGAAAATCAAAATTTCAACCAGAAAAAAAAACGACAGTGTTACCCCTTAGGTTTTTTTTTTTTTTGGCCGAAAAATTAAGTATTCCCAATCTTCTCTAAACTCTGGATTCTGATAGAGGGCCATGAGACTTAAACCTGAGAGCAAAAATTGAGGCTCTAGACCCTTCCAGAGCTGAGATATCGAAAATCCACATTTCGACCAGAAAAAAAAACGACAGTGTTACCCCTTACGTTTTTTTTTTTTGGGCGAAAAATTAAGTATCCCCAATCTTCTCAAAACTCTGGATTCTGATAGAGGGCCATGAGACTTAGACCTGAGTGCAACAATGGAGGCTCTAGACCCTTCCAGAGCTGAGATATCGAAATTCAAAATTTCGACCGGAAAAAAAAAACGACAGTGTTACCCCTTTTTTTTTTTTTGGGGTGAAAAATTAAGTATCCCCAATCTTCTCAAAACTCTGGATTCTGATAGAGGGCCATGAGACATAGACCTGAGTGCAACAATGGAGGCTCAAGACCCTTCCAGTGCTGAGATATCAAAACTCAAAATTTCAACCCGAAAAAAAAACGACAGTGTTACCCCTTACATTTTTTTTTTTTGGGCGAAAAATTAAGTATCCCCAATCTTCTCAAAACTCTGGATTCTGATAGAGGGCCGTGAGTCTTAGACCTGAGTGCAAAAATTGAGGCTCTAGACCCTTCCAGAGCTGAGATATCGAAACTCAAAATTTCGACCCGAAAAAAAAAAACGACAGTGGTACCCCTTTCGTTTTGTTTTTTTTTTCGGGCGAAAAATGAAGTTTCTTCAATCTTCTCAAAACTCTGGATTCTGATAGAGGGCCATGAGACTTAAACCTGAGTGCAAAAATGGAGGCTCTAGACCCTTCCAGAGCTGAGATATTGAAAATCAACATTTCGACCAGAAAAAAAAAACGACAGTGTTACCCCTTACGTTTTTTTTTTTTGGGCGAAAAATTAAGTATCCCCAATCTTCTCAAAACTCTGGATTCTGATAGAGGGCCATGAGACTTAAACCTGAGTGCAAAAATGGAGGCTCTAGACCCTTCCAGAGCTGAGATATCGAAAATCTAAATTTCAACCAGAAAAAAAAACGACAGTGTTACCCCTTAGGTTTTTTTTTTTTGGCCGAAAAATTAAGTATTCCCAATCTTCTCAAAACTCTGGATTCTGATAGAGGGCCATGAGACTTAGACCTGAGTGCAACAATGGAGGCTCTAGACCCTTCCAGAGCTGAGATATCGAAAATCAAAATTTCGACCCGTAAAAAAAACGACAGTGTTACCCCTTACTTTTTTTTTGGGCGAAAAATTAAGTATCCCTAATCTTCTCAAAACTCTGGATTCTGATAGAGGGCCATGAGACTTAGACCTGAGTGCAACAATGGAGGCTCTGGACCCTTCCAGAGCTGAGATATCGAAATTCAAAATTTCGACCAGAAAAAAAAACGACAGTGTTGCCCCTTATGTTTTTTTTTTTGGGCGAAAAATTAAGTATCCCCAATCTTCTCAAAACTCTGGATTCTAATAGAGGGCCATGAGACATAGACCTGAGTGCAACAATGGAGGCTCTAGACCCTTCCAGTGCTGAGATATCGAAACTCAAAATTTCGATCCGAAAAGAAAAACGACAGTGTTACCCCTTACGTTTTTTTTTGGGCGAAAAATTAAGTATCCCCAATCTTCTCAAAACTCTGGATTCTGATAGAGGGCCATGAGACTTAGACCTGAGTGCAACAATGGAGGCTCTAGACCCTTCCAGAGCTGAGATATCGAAAATCAAAATTTCGACCCTAAAAAAAACGACAGTGTTACCCCTTACTTTTTTTTTGGGCGAAAAATTAAGTATCCCTAATCTTCTCAAAACTCTGGATTCTGATAGAGGGCCATGAGACTTAGACCTGAGTGCAACAATGGAGGCTCTAGACCCTTCCAGAGCTGAGATATCGAAATTCAAAATTTCAACCAGAAAAAAAAACGACAGTGTTACCCCTTACGTGTTTTTTTTTGGGCGAAAAATTAAGTATCCCCAATCTTCTCAAAACTCTGTATTCTGATAAAGGGCCATGAGACATAGACCTGAGTGCAAAAATGGAGGCTCTAGACCCTTCCAGTGCTGAGATATCGAAACTCAAAATTTCGACCCGAAAAAAAAAACGACAGTGTTACCCCTTACTTTTTTTTTGGGCGAAAAATTAAGTATCCCCAATCTTCTCAAAACTCTGGATTCTGATAGAGGGCCATGAGACATAGACCTGAGTGCAACAATGGAGGCTCTAGACCCTTCCAGTGCTGAGATATCGAAACTCAAAATTTCGACCCGAAAAAAAAACGACTTACGTTTTTTTTTGGGGGCGAAAAATTAAGTATCCCCAATCTTCTCAAAACTCTGGATTCTGATAGAGGGACGTGAGCCTTAGACCTGAGTGCAAAAATGGAGGCTCTAGACCCTTCCAGAGCTGAGATATCGAAACTCAAAATTTCGACCCGAAAAAAAAAACGACAGTGGTACCCCTTTCGTTTTTTTTTTTCGGGCGAAAAATGAAGTTTCTCCAATCTTCTCAAAACTCTGGATTCTGATAGAGGGCCATGAGACTTAAACCTGAGTGCAAAAATGGAGGCTCTAGACCCTTCCAGAGCTGAGATATCGAAAATCCAAATTTCGACCAGAAAAAAAAAACGACAGTGTTACCCCTTACGTTTTTTTTTTTTGGGCGAAAAATTAAGTATCCCCAATCTTCTCAAAACTCTGGATTCTAATAGAGGGCCATGAAACATAGACCTGAGTGCAACAATGGAGGCTCTAGACCCTTCCAGTGCTGAGATATCGAAACTCAAAATTTCGATCCGAAAAAAAAAACGACAGTGTTAACCCTTACGTTTTTTTTTGGGCGAAAAATTAAGTATCCCCAATCTTCTCAAAACTCTGGATTCTGATAGAGGGCCATGAGACTTAGACCTGAGTGCAACAATGGAGGCTCCAGACCCTTCCAGAGCTGAGATATCGAAAATCAAAATTTCGACCCTAAAAAAAAACGACAGTGTTACCCCTTACAATTTTTTTTTTTGGGCGAAAAATTAAGTATCCCAAATCTTCTCAAAACTCTGGATTCTGATAGAGGGCCATGAGACTTAGACCTGAGTGCAACAATGGAGAGTCTAGACCCTTCCAGAGCTGAGATATTGAAATTCAAAATTTCGACCAGAAAAAAAAACGACAGTGTTACCCCTTACGTTTTTTTTTTTGGGCGAAAAATTAAGTATCCCTAATCTTCTCAAAACTCTGGATTCTGACAGAGGGCCATGAGACTTAAATCTGAGTGAAAAAATGGAGGCTCTAGACCCATCCAGAGCTGAGATATCGAAAATCAAAATTTCGACCAGAAAAAAAACGACAGTGTTAACCCTTACGTTTTTTTTTTGGGCGAAAAATTAAGTATCCCCAATCTTCTCAAAACTCTGGATTCTGATAGAGGGCCATGAGACTTAGACCTGAGTGCAAAAATGGAGGCTCTAGACCCTTCCAGAGCTGAGATATCGAAACTCAAAATTTCGACCCGAAAAAAAAAACGACAGTGGTACCCCTTTCGTTTTTGTTTTTTTTTTCGGGCGAAAAATGAAGTTTCTCCAATCTTCTCAAAACTCTGGATTCTGATAGAGGGCCATGAGACTTAAACCTGAGTGCAAAAATGGAGGCTCTAGACCCTTCCAGAGCTGAGATATCGAAAATCAACATTTTGACCAGAAAAAAAAAACGACAGTGTTACCCCTTACGTTTTTTTTTTTTGGGCGAAAAATTAAGTATCCCCAATCTTCTCAAAACTCTGGATTCTGATAGAGGGCCATGAGACTTAGACCCGAGTGCAACAATGGAGGCTCTAGACCCTTCCAGAGCTGAGATATCGAAAATCAGAATTTCAACCCGTAAAAAAAACGACAGTGTTACCCCTTACGTTTTTTTTTTTGGGCGAAAAATTAAGTATCCCTAATCTTCTCAAAACTCTGGATTCTGATAGAGGGCCCGGAGACTTAGACCTGAGTGCAACAATGGAGGCTCTAGACCCTTCCAGAGCTGAGATATCGAAATTCAAAATTTCGACCAGAAAAAAACCCGACAGTGTTACCCCTTACGTTGTTTTTTTTGGGCGAAAAATTAAGTATCCCCAATCTTCTCAAAACTCTGGATTCTGATAGAGGGCCATGAGACATAGACCTGAGTGCAACAATGGAGGCTCTAGACCCATCCAGAGCTGAGATATCGAAATTCAAAATTTCGACCAGAAAAAAAAAACGACAGTGTTACCCCTTACGTTTTTTTGGGGGGCGAAAAATTAAGTATCCCCAATCTTCTCAAAACTCTGGATTCTGATAGAGGGCCACGAGACATAGACCTGAGTGCAACAATGGAGGCTCTAGACCCTTCCAGTGCTGAGATATCGAAACTCAAAATTTCGACCCGAAAAAAAAAACGACTTACGTTTTTTTTTGGGGCGAAAAATTAAGTATCCCCATTCTTCTCAAAACTCTGGATTCTGATAGAGGGACGTGAGCCTTAGACCTGAGTGCAAAAATGGAGGCTCTAGACCCTTCCAGAGCTGAGATATCGAAACTCAAAATTTCAGCCCGAAAAAAAAAACCGACAGTGGTACCCCTTTTGTTTGTTTTTTTCCGGGCGAAAAATGAAGTTTCTCCAATCTTCTCAAAACTATGGATTCTGATAGAGGGCCATGAGACTTAAACCTGTGTGCAAAAATGGAGGCTCTAGACCCTTCCAGAGCTGAGATATCGAAAATCAAAATTTCGACCAGAAAAAAAAACGACAGTGGTACCCCTTAGGTTTTTTTTTTTTGGCCGAAAAACTAAGTATCCTCAATCTTCTCAAAACTCTGGATTCTGATAGAAGGCCATGAGACTTAAACCTGTGTGCAAAAATGGAGGCTCTAGACCCTTCCAGAGCTGAGATATCGAAAATCAAAATTTCGACCAGAAAAAAAAAACGACAGTGGTACCCCTTAGGTTTTTTTTTTTTGGCCGAAAAATTAAGTATCCTCAATCTTCTCAAAACTCTGGATTCTGATAGAGGGCCATGAGACTTAGACCTGAGTGCAACAATGGAGGCTCTAGACCCTTCCAGAGCTGACTTATCGAAAATCTAAATTTCAACCAGAAAAAAAAACGACAGTGTTACCCCTTAGGTTTTTTTTTTGGCCGAAAAATTAAGTATTCCCAATCTTCTCAAAACTCTGGATTCTGATAGAGGGCCATGAGACTTAGACCTGAGTGCAACAATGGAGGCTCTAGACCCTTCCAGAGCTGAGATATCGAAAATCAAAATTTCGACCCGTAAAAAAAACGACAGTGTTACCCCTTACTTTTTTTTTGGGCGAAAAATTAAGTATCCCTAATCTTATCAAAACTCTGGATTCTGATAGAGGGCCATGAGACTTAGACCTGAGTGCAACAATTGAGGCTCTGGACCCTTCCAGAGCTGAGATATCGAAATTCAAAATTTCGACCAGAAAAAAAAACGACAGTGTTGCCCCTGATGTTTTGTTTTTTTTGGGGCGAAAAATTAAGTATCCCCAATCTTCTCAAAACTCTGGATTCTAATAGAGGGCCATGAGACATAGACCTGAGTGCAACAATGGAGGCTCTAGACCCTTCCAGTGCTGAGATATCGAAACTCAAAATTTCGATCCGAAAAAAAAAACGACAGTGTTACCCCTTACGTTTTTTTTTTGGGCGAAAAATTAAGTATCCCCAATCTTCTCAAAACTCTGGATTCTGATAGAGGGCCATGAGACTTAGACCTGAGTGCAACAATGGAGGCTCTAGACCCTTCCAGAGCTGAGATATCGAAAATCAAAATTTCGACCCTAAAAAAAACGACAGTGTTACCCCTTACTTTTTTTTTGGGCGAAAAATTAAGTATCCCTAATCTTCTCAAAACTCTGGATTCTGATAGAGGGCCATGAGACTTAGACCTGAGTGCAACAATGGAGGCTCTAGACCCTTCCAGAGCTGAGATATCGAAATTCAAAATTTCAACCAGAAAAAAAAACGACAGTGTTACCCCTTACGTGTTTTTTTTTGGCGAAAAATTAAGTATCCCCAATCTTCTCAAAACTCTGTATTCTGATAAAGGGCCATGAGACATAGACCTGGGTGCAAAAATGGAGGCTCTAGACCCTTCCAGTGCTGAGATATCGAAACTCAAAATTTCGACCCGAAAAAAAAACGACAGTGTTACCCCTTACTTTTTTTTTTGGGTGAAAAATTAAGTATCCCCAATCTTCTCAAAACTCTGTATTCTGATAGAGGGCCATGAGACATAGACCTGAGTGCAACAATGGAGGCTCTAGACCCTTCCAGTGCTGAGATATCGAAACTCAAAATTTCGACCCGAAAAAAAAACGACTTACGTTTTTTTTTGGGGGCGAAAAATTAAGTATCCCCAATCTTCTCAAAACTCTGGATTCTGATAGAGGGACGTGAGCCTTAGACCTGAGTGCAAAAATGGAGGCTCTAGACCCTTCCAGAGCTGAGATATCGAAACTCAAAATTTCGACCCGAAAAAAAAAACGACAGTGGTACCCCTTTCGTTTTTTTTTTTCGGGCGAAAAATGAAGTTTCTCCAATCTTCTCAAAACTCTGGATTCTGATAGAGGGCCATGAGACTTAAACCTGAGTGCAAAAATGGAGGCTCTAGACCCTTCCAGAGCTGAGATATCGAAAATCAAAATTTCAACCAGAAAAAAAAACGACAGTGTTACCCCTTAGGTTTTTTTTTTTTTGGCCGAAAAATTAAGTATTCCCAATCTTCTCAAAACTCTGGATTCTGATAGAGGGCCATGAGACTTAGACCTGAGTGCAACAATGGAGCCTCTAGACCCTTCCAGAGCTGAGATATCGAAAATCAAAATTTCGACCCGTAAAAAAAACGACAGTGTTACCCCTTACTTTTTTTTTGGGCGAAAAATTAAGTATCCCTAATCTTATCAAAACTCTGGATTCTGATAGAGGGTCATGAGACTTAAACCTGAGTGCAAAAATGGAGGCTCTAGACCCTTCCAGAGCTGAGATATCGAAAATCAAAATTTCGACCCGTAAAAAAAACGACAGTGTTACCCCTTTCGTTTTTTTTTTTGAGGCGAAAAATTAAGTATCCCTAATCTTCTCAAAACTTTGGATTCTGATAGAGGGTCATGAGACTTAAACCTGAGTGCAAAAATGGAGGCTCTAGACCCTTCCAGAGCTGAGATATCGAAAATCAAAATTTCGACCCGTAAAAAAAACGACAGTGTTACCCCTTACGTTTTTTTTTTTTGGGGCGAAAAATTAAGTATCCCTAATCTTCTCAAAACTCTGGATTCTGATAGAGGGTCATGAGACTTAGACCTGAGTGCAACAATGGAGGCTCTAGACCCTTCCAGAGCTGAGATATCGAAATTCAAAATTTCGACCAGAAAAAAAACCCACAGTGTTACCCCTTATGTTTTTTTGGGGGGCGAAAAATTAAGTATCCCCAATCTTCTCAAAACTCTGGATTCTGATAGAGGCACTGGCGATTCTAAGGGGCTGTGGCCACCCCAGTGGCCACCCCAGATCTGATAGGTAGTTGGTCAAGTTCGTCAACACAAGAAACAAGAGAAATGCTGTCAATCAATGGTGACAACTGATCAACCGATTTAGGTCCAGTTTTACCTTTTTTAATAACACAGTAATAGTCATACTGAGGCTCTGAGAGCTGATTTCTGCTCAGCGGACGTTTGGCCATGCAGATCAGGTTACTAATGAGATGCGCGCGCTGGCTGCTGCTCCGTGAAACAGGTGGATACATCTCATCTTTTTTTATTTATTTGTCTTAGCGGCCCACAAAACTCATACATCGGCGGCCCATTTGTTTGTTTGTTGTTTGTTTTGTTTTTTGCTTAATTGGCGGCGCTGTGCTGGTGTAATGCATTGGTCAAAAAAAGTCAGCTTTAGTTTTTTTTCTGACACACTGGCCCATGAAACATGTCATTATGCGCTTATATCTTTCAAGTATAGAAATGAGTGCAAAACTAATTATGAAAGTTTCCTTTATTTTTCAGTGCATTTGTTTTACAATAGCCTTTATGGCTATTACTATGGGATTAATAGTTAATCCCTTACGGTCCCTCCTGAAGGTGGTGAGCCCACGGGAAGGAGGCCCCACGTTGCTTCTTCGGACTGAGCCCTGCCGGACACCGTGTGGGAGGCCCTGCCACCAGGCGCTCACATACTGGCTCCAAGGTGGGGCCCCGGCTGTCCTTGTTTTCACTTCACTCATAAGGTTTTTTGAACCGTTCTTGGTCTGACCCGTCGCCTATCCGGTTTGCCTTGGGAGACCCTACCAGGGGCATATAGCCCCGGACAACATAGCTCATAGGGTCGTTCGGGTACTCAAACCCCTCCAGCACGTTAAGGTGGCAGTGCAAGGAGGGGTTGATTAGAATCACTTTTTTTCTATTTCAGTTTATTCTAATGGGGATTTGTTATGCCCTATATGAAGAGTTCAGATGCAAAAGCCTCGAAGTGCCATTTGAAATTTTCTTCTAAAATTATTATTTTTTATCAAGCTTGTTCAGTAATTTCACTTAAATGACAATGAAGATTACCTATTAATGGTCATTTAAGTGAAATTACTGAACTTAAATACACAAGCTTGATAAAAATGGTCATTCTAGAACCAAATTTCAAATGGCACTTAGAGGCTTTTGCATCTGAACTCTTCATATATACATTACACATACAGTATTTGAATATATGAGTGGTTTTCTGTTTTGTTTCAATAAATATAACACCAATATAATGGTTTGAATAGTATCTACTTATTATGGGAGATGTTCATTTGGACCAACATGTTTCAGGTGGGGATCATCAACATTTGCTTCTTAGACATCATAAAGACTGTAAAAGTACAAAAGTTAGAAGACATATATCAATAGGGTCCTGAGGACAGGAGTTCCAGTGATCCAATGTCACAATTTATTTGTACATTTTTTGGTGTTCATTTGAGTGTTTATGCACTATACATCATCTAATCATGACTTGATGATGAATTTAGGGTCTCAGGTATATCTACCATAAGGGAGCGCGTCTTTTTCCACTCGTAGAGTGGGAGCATTCGTGGAATTTCCAGAGAGTTGGGGGCATCAAATTCAGGTTTCACCTCCTGTATCATGATCCCACCGGTCCAGTTCACCACACTTGAGCCATGAATGTTTGTTGTTATTTTGTTCAGATTGTCCCACTCGAGATGAAACACATTCCCTCACCAGTAGTAATAATAATAATAATGAAAGTATAATTAATTAATCATTAAGCATAACATTTTTTTTTTTCAACTTAACAGAAACCTGGAGAGACCATTATCTGCCAGTTAATGTGGGCTTCCATAACGCTAAATGCTCTTCACCAAGAAAGACCTTTCTAATTGTTTGTTGGTGCATGGTGTAGGCTATGTATTTGTGTAGTTAGTTTAAAAATGTATGTTAAATAAACCTCACATTACCAGTGAATCCTAATTACATGATGTGATTTTTAATTAATGCATATTTTTGAACACGTTGTATCTTAAAATGTATTATTTAATTAAAATATCTATGTTATATTTTTAATGTGCAACAATTGACGTTGGGAACAAGCTCAACATGTGCTCAACGATAATTAACATAGCCAGTTATGAAAAATGGAGGAGATTTATCAAATCGAAAACTAAAGGAGAAAAACAGACTGCCTATAAATGTGCTTTTTTGCTTTTTTGGATATCCAGGGTGGCAACCAATATAGCCAGAAATATGTGACAATATTTCAGGTGGGGATCATCAACATTTGCTTCTTAGACATCCTAAAGACTGTAAAAATACAAAAGTTAGAAAACATATATCAGAAGGGTCCATAGGGGAGGAGTTCCAGTGATCCAATGTTACAATTTTTTGACATTTTTTGGTGTTTATTTGAGTTTTTATGCACTATACATCATCTAATCAAGACAATCCTCATATCTATCAATTCCTCATGCAAAGACGAAGAGAAAATGGGGTAGATTGTGTCTGTAGGATGTATTGTTCAGATTCTATGTAGGTTTAAAGTTTTCATTTTCCGCAGCCAAAAATCAAGCACGGACACAAAAGATGATACAAAAAATCACATATGGGACAAAAATTTGCGCGGGGAACATCAAAATTCCTTTTCTAGACACCTTAAGGATTACAAAAAACTAGGTTAAAAAAATATATCTTTCGGGTGCAGGTGAACCCCCCCTTCCTACCCTACTAAAAGTGGAATATTTAGGCTGCTTCATTAAAAATGTGACATTTAGACGTTCTTTTCGCCGTGGATCGAGGCAAATGAATCCTTTTCACCTTGAAAATAATAAATGTTTTTTGCATTTTAAATAATAGACGATTTCTCCGTGATCGTCAATAAAACAAAATTCTATTTTTCTCGGTTTAATGAAAACCGATAGGTCGTGATGGTAAGTTTCAGTTTAATTGTAAGTTTCACGTTTGAGGGGGTTTAAACCGTGACATCTACGTTTTCAAAAGTGGACCAACGTGATTATTTCACGTCTTGTCGTGATACCGGGTTGAAGAAATGTTGTTTTGGCCACTTTGTTTGATATAATCACAACACGTAAGCAAGAATGGGATCTGAACTCAGATCTTCTTGCTTAAAGCCCAACGCTTTATCAATTGAGCCACTGAATCTGTTGAATTCAAAGGTGTATTGAATGAATTTTTATTGACGGTTTGGTTTTATTTGTTGGAAAAATAAATATAGAAATATAATTTGACACAAGAGGGCAGCATAGCCCTATTTATGGTTTTGAGTTTAAACTAAACCGTGACATCTACACGTTTTCCAAAGTGGACCAACATGATTATCAACCCGATCTCTCGGGAATTCGTACGAATTTTACGAGGTGGCTAATTCGTAACAATTCATACGACCTCACTCGTACAAATAAGTACGATGTTGCTAAATCGTACATATTTTACGAATTGGCCAATTCGTATGAATTCGTACGAATGACCTATACCCCTGACCCCGCCCCTAAACATAACCGTCACGTGGGTTTGGACAAATCGTATGAATTCGTACGAGTGAGGTCGTACGAATTACTACGAATTAGCCACTTTTTAATCACTCGTACGAATTCGTACGAATTGGTCGTGAGATAGGGTAGGATTATTTCACGTCTTGTCGTGATACGGGTTGGGCACTGAAGTTACAGGAGTTTCTTCCCGTTGCTAACGGAACTAGGTCGAGTATTTAAAAGGTTATGGTTAATGCATAATTCCAGGCAAATGAATCCTTTTCACCTTGAAAATAATAAACGTTTTTTTTTTTTTTTTTTTTTTGCATTTTAAATAATAGAACATTTCTCAGTGATCGTAAATAAAACAAAATTCCATTTTTCTCGGTTTAATGAAAACCGATAGGTCGTTATGGCAGAGGCGAATAACATCTGGATATCTCTCCACTCAACCCGGTATCACCACAAGACGTGAAATAATCACGTTGGTCCACTTTGGAAAACGTGTAGATGTCACGATTTAACCCCCTCAAACATGAAACTTACACGTTTGACCTATTCTACACGCAATCGCCTCTGCCATAACGACCTATTGGTTTTCATTAAACCGAGAAAAAATGGAATTTTGTTTTATTGACGATCACTGAGAAATGTTCTATTAATTAAAATGCAAAAAAGTATTATTTTCAAGGTGAAAAGGATTCATTTGCCTTGATCCACGCCGAAAAAAACGTCAAAATGTCACGTTTTAATGAAGTAGCCAAATGAGTAAAACGTCTATTTTTCAGGCGTCCCCCAGCTCCTCGTTTAAGCAAAAGGTTTGCTAAAACAACGCATTACATCGACGTTAAACCACGTAAACCGTGTTAACCATAACCTTTTAAATACTCGACCTACCGTTGCTTAGAAACGGGAAGAAACTCCTGTAACTTCAGTGCCGTTAGCACCTTAGTGCTTACAGATTAGGAGACATTAGTGTGTTCGCTGCATTTGTAATGTTATACTTTTAAAATAAGTTAACATCCGGGTATCTCTCCACTGGAATGTGTTAACACAAACGTGTAAGTTTAACGTTTGAAGGGGTTAAACCGTGACATCTACACGTTTTCCAAAGTGGACCAACGTGATTATTTCACGTCTTGTCGTTATACCGGTTTGTCCTGCACCCTGGCAGAAGAGCTGACCCTTGGGTTGAATGTGAACTGACCTGTTGTGAAGGGCATCACTGGGTTCAGCTCTTCCAGACCCACATCAGGGACCAGTAGCAGCAACACCTTCATTACTGGGAAATGAGATTTAAATTGTCTTTGTACACTGTGAAATAATTTGTTGCTGCATTAAATTAAGTAGGCCTATAATCCAAATTGGCTGTTTTAGTCATTTCAACTGTTAAATCTTGAGGAGGCTTAATGATAAATTGCTTTGTCTTGTGAAAGTAAAAACTGATAAACGTCTCGGTTACGGATGTAACCCTCGTTCCCTGAGTAGGGAACGGAGACGTTACGTCAGAAGTGACGGAGATCGGGGGTTTCGCATAGAAAGCCAATCCTCTTCGAGTATTTAAAAACGAGCCAATGACATGCAATGCATTGGGGCTGCGGAAATTTGCATAGCGTACTCCGCCCTACTCCGTGAGTATAAAAGGAGGAAGTGAACGCAACCGCAGTATGTCTTCGCTGAGGAGCCAAGATAGAACTCGGCGTCTACCCAGCGATACAGCAGAAGTGGCAGGGAGACGTAACGTCTCCGTTCCCTACTCAGGGAACGAGGGTTACATCCGTAACCGAGACGTTCCCTTTCGTAGTCACTTCGAGTTACGTCAGAAGTGACGGAGATCGGGGGTCAGTGCCATCACGCCATCTTTAAGCTGTCTACCAGTGCCCTGCGAAAGTCTGGACCTCCTCTCTTTTTTTTTTTTCAGGGATCTCACTTTAACACAGGATTACCAAGGTACACTGGGAAACATATCCCGGGAGGGACATGCTACCAGCTGCCTACCAAGGGGAGGACTTACAAATACACATATGGCCACATAGGAACGCATATGGAAACACTGGAGCACCAACCGAGGTGGCTACTAAAAATTTTACTCCAGGGGTGGCAGATGGCTTGCCAAGGGAAGACACATGCTCAGAGAGGCTTACAGTGGATAATACACATGAGACAGTTACCATGGGGAACCATGCACATGGAGGCACCTAGCCAGCATCCAGAGCAACAGCAGTGGTGCCCGCATCGTCGGTGCTGGAGGACTCAAGACTTCAACGAAAGAACTGAGGAATATCGCACTTATCCAGTCCGGGGAGTGGAATGGCGAGCAAGCGAAGACACCTAAGCGGGTCCAGTACTGGCGGAAACGAGTACGTGAGAGGACACCGGCTCAACTCGCAGATTATAAAATCTGGCGAAGGTGTTGGGTGTCGCCCAGCCTGCAGCTCTGCAGATGTCTGTTAGCGAGGCGCCGTGCGCTAGAGCCCAAGAGGAGGCCACACTCCGAGTGGAATGGGCCGTCACACCAAGGGGGCACGGACGGCCTTGCTGCTGGTAAGACAAAGCAATGGCGTCCACTATCCGGTGGGACAGCCGTTGCTTTGAGAGAGCCCTTCCCTTCTGGCTCCCCCATAACAGACAAAGAGCTGGTCTGAGGTCCTGAAACACTGCGTTCTGTCGACATAGGTGCGGAGAGCACGTACCGGACAGAGCAGTGCCAAGGCTGGGTCTGCCTCCTCCAGGGGCAGCGCTTGCAGGTTCACCACCTGGTCCCGGAAGGGAGTGGTGGAAACCTTGGGCACATATCCCGGCCGGGGTCTCAGAATCACGTGAGAGTAAGCCGGCCCGAAATCCAGGCACGCTTCGTCAACGGAGAATGCGTGCAGGTCCCCCACCCTCTTGATGGAGGCCAATGCAACCAGGAGTGCTGTCTTCATGGACAGAAACATTAACTCTACCGATTGCAAAGGCTAAAAAAGAGATGCCTCTGCAGAGCACTTAAAACTACCGAGAGGTCCCAAGAGGGTACGAGGGGAGGATGAGGCGGATGTAGCCTCCTCGCTCCCCTCAGGAACCTGATGACCAGGTCGTGCTTCCCTAAGGACTTACCTTCCACTGCTTCATGAGAAGCGGCAATGGCCGCGACATAAATTTTAAGGGTGGAGGGCGACAGCCTGCGCTCCAACCCTTCTTGCAGGAAGGAAAGCACGACCGGAATCGAACATCTCCGGGGGTCTTCTCCGCGAGAAGAACACCAGTTGACGAAGAGGTTCCACTTCAACGCATAAAGGTGTCTTGTGGACGACGCTCTTGCGGAAGTGATGGTTGCCGCCACCGCAGGTGGCAGCGAACTCAAACCTGCCTCGTCCCGTCCAGGGGCCACACGTGCAGCCTCCAAAGATCGGGATGAGGGTGCCACAGAGTGCCCCGTCTCTGAGAGAGTAGGTCCTGTCTCAGAGGAATAGGCCAAGGAGGTGCTGTCGCGAGAAGCATGAGTTCGGAGAACCACGTCTTGGTGGGCCAATAGGGGGCTACCAACAAGACCTGCTCCTCGTCCTCCTTGATCTTGCACAACACCCGTGCAAGGAGGCTCACTGGGGGAAACGCATATTTGCGTGGGCCCCGTGGCCAGCTGTGCGCCAGCGCATCTGAACCGAGAGTACCCTCGGTCAGGGAATAAAACTGGACGCAGTGGGTTGAGTCCCGAGAGGCGAACAGGTCTATCTGTGCCTCCCCGAACTGGTCCCAAATCAGCTGGACCAACTGGGGATGGAGTCGCCATTCGCCGGGGATAGGACGGACCCGTGACAGCTCGTCGGCTGCCAGGTTCCGGTCTCCAGGAATGTATACTGCACGAAGGGACCTCAGGTGCTTCTGACTCCATAATGGCGGGCGAGCTGCGACAACCGGCGCGAGCGTAGACCCCCCTGGTGGTTGATGTACGCTACTGCCGTGGTGTTGTCTGAACGGACAAGCACATGCTGGCCCTTGAGCAACGCTCGGAAGCAGTGCAGGGCTAGCCGTACTGCCAGCAGCTCGAGGCAATTGATGTGACCCATTGCACATGGCACCCCAACCCGTGGTAGACGCATCCGTGGAGACAACGAGATGCCTGGAAACTCGCTGAATAGGGACACCGGTCCGTAGAAAGCTGAGGTTCAACCACGGGAAGAAGGTTCGGCGTCATGCTGGAGTCACTGGAACTCGAAGCGAACCGCGATGCCATGCCCACCTCGGGACTCGATCGCGAAGCCACAGCTAAAGCGGTCTCATATGAAGCAAACCGAGCGGCGTTGCCGCGGCCGCGGATGCCATATGCCCCAGGAGCCTCTGAAACAGTTTCAGTGGAACTGCACTCTTGCCCTCGAACAGTCGAAGACAAGTCAGCAGTGAGTGCGCGCGCTCGTTCGTGAGCTGCGCGGACATGGCGACCGAGTCTATCTCCATGCCGAGAAAAGAGATCCTCTGCACGGGGCAAAGTTTGCTCTTTTCCCGGTTGACCCGAAGGCCCAGACGGGCTAGGTGCCGGAGCACCAGGTCTCTGTGTTCGCAAACCTGAGCTCGAGAGTGTGCTAGTATCAGCCAGTCGTCGAGATAGTTCAGGATGCGCACCCCGTGTTCGCGAAGGGGAACAAGGGCTGCCTCGACGATCTTGGTGAAGACGCGAGGGGACAGAGCTAACCCGAATGGGAGAACCGTGTACTGATATGCCTGGCCCTCGAAAGCAAACCGAAGAAACGGTCTGTGTCGAGGCAAAATGGAGACATGAAAGTACGCGTCCTTCAGGTCGATCGCTGCAAACCAATCCTGAAACCGAACACATTCGAGAATGCGTTTGGCTGTGAGCATTTTGAACGGTAGTCGATGGAGAGAACGGTTCAAAATGCGCAGGTCCAGGATTGGTCGTAACCCACCGGTCTTTTTGGGGACAATGAAGTAGGGGCTGTAAAACCCGAACCTCATCTCGGCTGGAGGGACCGTCTCGATTGCACCCTTCGCCAGCAGGGTCGCAATCTCCGCTCTCAAGACCGGGGCATTGCCACCGACCATCGTGGAGCGAACTCCCCTGAAACGGGGAGGAGACCGTGCGAACTGAATCGCGTAGCCGAATCTGATCGTTCTGATGACCCAGCGGGATAGCCCGGGAAGCTCTAGCCAGGCTTCCAGGAAGTGAACCAACGGGGTCATCCGAACCACAGACGTCCCTCCGTGAGAGATCGGGGGAGAATGGAGGGTTCCACTCTAACCCAATACTCCCAGCGGCTCGAGACAGCATGGCCGTCAGCTCGGGATCCGACACGGGCAGCGCTGGCACTCCCGAAGGGGGCAGCGCAGCCGCATCCTCATCTCCCGAGGACTCTAGCCCGCCTAGTGATGCTGTGATCGACATCACATCATCATCTGGAGCGCTGCTCGAAGCAGCCGGTACCACCGAAGAAACAGCCGACTGAATCGAACTAACACTCGCTGGCTCACGCACTGAGGCGGGAGGTGTGGCCTGAGGAATCGTCAGGGCTTTATTCCACACCGTCACCGTGAAATCACCAGATCCCCGGGTCGACGGGCCCCCCGTGAGGGAAGCCGATCGAGTAGGGGGGACCGGGACTCTCACTGAAGTCAGATCATTGAGTCTCGACCTCAGTGTAGAGATGGTCATGTTCCCACAGAAGGAACATGAGTCATCCACGAACGCTGCAGTTGCATGCTGAATGCCCAGGCATACAAAGCAGCGATCGTGACCATCAGATGACGATAGAAATCGACCACACCCAGAAGAACACGGGCGAACCGTCTTTAAAAAGACGTGCCGCGTGCAGCTCTTTCAATGAGAGGAGGAAATTCACTCTTTCAGCGCTGAGGCGACCAGGGAGAAGCGCAAAGTCTGGCAGACCACTGCTCAGATCGCAGGCGATGCAGAATCTCGCTGGGAACCGCCGTCACACCAACACTGAAGAGGACGCTCGTCTCGAAGAGTCTTGAACAGTGCTTTCAGGAGTGAAGAGGTTCTCTTGGCTCCGAAGCGAAAACATACTGCGGTTGCGTTCACTACCTCCTTTTATACTCACGGAGTAGGGCGGAGTACGCTATGCAAATTTCCACAGCCCCAATGCATTGCATGTCATTGGCTCGTTTTTAAATACTCGAAGAGGATTGGCTTTCTATGTGAAACCCCCGATCTCCGTCACTTCTGACGTAACTCGAAGTGACTACGAAAGGGAACTTATGTTAATGTAAAAATATTTTGCCATGAGTTATTAATCACATTGCACTGGGGAGTGAAGAAAACTTCTCAGATGACTGTACTTTAATTTAATTGATGGCTTTAATTGATTTATACTTGTGCCTATGGCCTTTATTTCTGACAGGAGTCCACATGTACAGAAAGGCCTAAAGAGTCTGCACACAGCAGTGATACAGGGGTGGCCAGTGTAGAGACAACTTTTCCTTTTTATTTGTTGCATGAGGGGTGTGTGACACAAACGACACAGGGTGAACGGTGTTCCCTATATGAGTCTTCAACAGAAAATAGAGTATTTAGAAAAAAACTAGAAAAAATGCACTAGAAATAGTTGCTTCAAAATAAACTTCAGAGTAAAATACACTATTTCACACAGAGTACTATTGCTGACCTTGCATAATATCTCTTTTAAAAAGATGACTGAATAACTGGCTTTTCTTTACAAAGAACTATTGAAATAAAACTCTAAGCAAATAGAGTTTTGCAAATTTGTCTTGTCTTTTATTTTAGGCTTAATTAAACTTTTTTTTTCTGTTTCTGATGTTGGCAATGTTGTGTAATATGGCACATGCAATGTCACAGGCCCTGTCAGGTGCAACCCTCAGGCTTCTCAGACCCTGAAATCTTCCCTTTATTGGCCAAAGCTCATGTCATTGTGTGCCCTTGTCCTAGAGCTGCATTGCAACTGGTCTGGGGTTTGGGTCAGGGAATGGGGTCATAAAACACCCGTCTCCGCAGGATCCTGTTGTAATCACCTGTATAATGCAAAAATGCAGTTCTCAGCATAAGTGTATGTAATACCGTGAGTTTGATATTTATAATTTTCCTTACCACGTTCAAATAATGTGCATAAATGTGAATCTGAAAATTCTTGAGTCATGCACAGATCCTGGCCATTTTGCTTTCACACACTGATTTGATATGGAACATGTTCACACACCATCTAAGAGATTTTACTCAGTCAACTGCCTTTTAAAAATATGGATATAATATTACTAATCTGGAATATTAAAAATTGTAATAGTAACTTGGCTGCACATTTACATTGTAAGCCCCCTTTCTGCTCACAAAATCCCTTCATTGAGGCCTTGATGGGAACATGCAGTCTGCAGTGTATGGCACCAATGAGGGACTGCAAGTCATAATCGTATTGGCTTGTTTAGCTGAGCCATCCTTTGAACAAACAAAACAAGCACTGACAATTTGTAAAAGAACAAATATTATACAGACACATGATATTTAATCTATTTAGATGATTGGTTAATTGCATTTGATAAATTATGCTTTCAATAAAACATTTGCAATGGGTTTGTGAGCGGCGTTTTTGGCAAAAAGAGTTTGTGTTGTATTTACACTGTTTTGACCAGCAGGAGTCGCCAGCGTGTAGAGTTTGAAACAGTAAATCATCATCAGTAACGCAAGTAAACACAGTGTGTATCAAAAGCATAAAACACTGCAGAAATCATTTGTCCACTATAATATATTTCTGAACAAAGTGGGATGCTCTATAAACGTGTTACATAATATAGAAATAACATAAATATGAAATAACATGACAACACAGTGATCAAGTGCAGGATTAAAAATGGCGTCTCAAAATACCTCACTGTTTGGAAAAAGACCATCATGCACTAACAGGAATTTACAGTGGGATCCAACCCAGGATGCAAGTCTTCATTTGTTCCTCCATTATAAGACAACGAAATGAGCTCCAGAAATCATTGATGAATCAAACTACATTGCTTTCACTCTAAGAAGATACGGTTACTGTAGAGCCTTAAACTGATAGTTCACTTTGAAATATATTGTTGATATGTGTTATCTTACCTCAAGGGCATCCAAGATGTAGGTGTCTTCGTTTCCGCAGTATTTTGATATTTTTCGGTCAAACCATTCTTGTCTATCAGTCATATAATGGAGGTCTATGGTCACCACCTCAAAGAGCATGCACAGAGAAGTCCAGATTAAACATGATTTAATAGTACACATTGATGGCCTAAGACACGAAACGAGCAGTTTGTGTGAGTCATGTTTAATCTGGACTTCTCTATGCATGCTCTTTGAGGTGGTGACCATAGACCTCCATTATATGACTGATAGACAAGAATGGTTTGACCTAAAAATATCAAAATTGAAACTACTGTGGAAACAAAGACACCTACATCCGGATGCCCTTGAGGTAAGATAAAACATACCAAAAATTAATTTCAAAGTGAACTATCCCTTTAAAGGGTTCTGTCAGCCACTTCATATATAGACACTTTTTGGCATAGAGAGTTCTATATAGAACCACACAGAACCTTTTAGTGTAGTACAGCCTCATACACAAAACTCACATACACACAAACACACTGAATTAGCCTCTGTTCAGAATAGCATACTAACATAATATCACTATTTCTGTATAGTATGCACACACATTTACAGTGTGACAAATTGATTGGAACTACAGGCAAGAGCTTTAACATCTGTTTTTCCTCATCGTCAGACATTAGAATACATATTTACACAAAATTGAATTAATAAAAATAAACTTTGATTTCAAAAAGACAACTGGAGACTGCCCATTAAATTAAACATGCAATGTAGAACAGCATGACACTACGGTTTTACTATATTTAACAGTAAGCTGAATTGGATGTGTAACGCACAGTATTTAGTGAGCGGTAATATTACAATAAGTACTCCATTCTGAACACAGCCAGTGATTGTAATGCATCACAGTCACATTCCGTTTGCCCCGTAGCTGATGTACTAATATAATCTGTTAGTAATTCAAATACATAATTCTGAATACATATAAATCTGTGTGTGCATACACACAGTACACACATCATATTGAGCCTACTTTAATGATAACCTCATTATAAGATCTGCTCTGTTTCATCAAGTCTTAAACAGAGCTGATGAATCACAGAGAGCAACATAGTTTCGGCCCACATGGATTCCACACGGCCCAGATGTGTGCCGAAACTACATTCCTTCTGGGATGGATGGATGGATGAGTGGATGGACGATCGTCTGGAGGTCTATAGGTTACTGAAGAGTTCATTTTTCTTGCTCCAGTCCATGGGCGGAGCTCTCTTATTGGAGCGTTTCTGGTGCGCGCGCTCTTTCACCTGCTGTAAGGACAGACTGAGCTCGGGGATAGCGTCTCTGATGGACGGCTCCACGGTCTGCAGAGAGGAAGACAAACAAAGATTAAGTTGTGAAATACCCTGAAACAGTGTAACTACAAGCGTGTGGAACAACGTTCTAATGGAAAATGTTTTCCCAATATTTCATTAGGGTAGTTTCAGAACGTTTTTACTGTATAATGCTAACTGTTTTTTTTAAATAGCATGTGAAACATTATGCGTAAATGTCAAATAGTGAAAAATGTGATTATTTGTATTGAATTCGCACTTAAGTATACTCTTTAAAGGGGTGGTAAAATGCCATTTTCACAAGATGTAAAATAAATCTGTTTGTGTGTGTGTGAAGTTTTAGCACAAAATACCCCACAGATATTTGTATATAGCATGTTAAAGTTGTCACTTTTTGATAACGTTTTGTGTCTGGCCCTTTAAATGCAAATGAGCTGCTGCAGAGGGCGGGGTTTCAAGAGCTCAGCTCACGCAGACACACTAAAATGATAGAAACTGTTCTGCCTTTTATGTTAAAATGGAGTCTGTCAAATATAGAGAGAAGCGACAACAGGACGACTCTGAATGGTTAGTTGATGAATTTATGTTGTCTTATCTTAAATTAGCATATTCTGTCATGTAATCTATAAATCGCTCATATAGGAACTGTTGTGAGATGCACAAGGATGCTAAAGTTTGAGCTGACTCTTATACAACCACTCTTCCTCTTCGAAACATGGACTGTGTGTTCACGGGGGCGTGGCTTATGTACATTTTAGGGTTAGTGATGTCACTAACCCGGGAGGAAGCTCGTGTAGTCCCTACCAGCCGTTTGTTGTAGTCCTTTTCTTTAAAAGCAAATATCTTCCTTTGCTTTGAACTTTGAGCGTTGTAACTATAGATAATGTCGTTTATGCTCAAACAGCAACATTTCACACTAACTAAAGTTAGAAAAGTGAAATCATACTTTACCACCCATTTAAACAAAACGTGCAGATACGTAGATAATATTACTGACATGAAAGGATACTTAAATGCACTAATTAGACTTTTAAAACTGCACTTTGTAATAATGCTAAATTAAAAGTTTTACTTTCATGTTTTGATCTTTTGACATGCTTTAAAGAAGCACTTATTTTAATGTGATGACTAACATACTTGAACTAACTTGATTAACTGTATTGTTAAAGGAGTGGTTCACATTTAAAAAACATTTGCTGATAATTTACTCACCCCCATGTCATCCAAGATGTCCACGTCTTTCTTTCTTCAGTCGAAGAGAAATTAAGGTTTTTGATGAAAACATTCCAGGATTTTTCTCCATATAATGGACTTCAATGGGAACCAAACAATTCAAGGTCCAAAAGACAGTTTCAGTGCAAACTGTTCAAAGGGCTTTAAACGATTCCAGACGACGAATAACGGTCTTATCTAGGACCCTTCGAGTCATGACGCGAAAAAAAAATTCGTTCATTTTGATCAACAGGAGAGCCACAAACGCGCATCACAGAACAGCGCAAGGCGAGCATTTGTGCTTATAAAACTTATTTATTTTTAAATGAACGATCGTTTCACTTGATAAGACCCTTATTCATCGTCTGGAATCGTTTAAAGCCCTTTGAACAGTTTGCACTGAAACTGTCATTTGGACCTTGAATTGTTTGGTTCCCATTGAAGTCCATTATATGGAGAAAAATCCTGGAATGTTTTCATCAAAAATCTTAATTTCTTTTCGACTGAAGAAAGAAAGACATGGACATCTTGGATGACATGGGGGTGAGCAAATTATCAGCAAAAGTTTTTTTAAAAAGTGAACTACTCCTTTAATATTACATTTAAAAAAATCAAAGTTTATATTACTTCCACTTTATTTGTTACACTTGAACGCTTTGTATTGTAGGATACAGTGTGTTTACTGCAGATTTTGGCAAAGTGAGAAACAGCATACAGTCGTGCAGAACCGCACACTACACTTATGATTTCCCCATGTCTTTCTATGGCAGAAACAGCGAGAGAAGTGTGTTAGTCTGCGGTTCTCAGTCTCACCTCAGGCGGCGGAGTCACGAGGGAGGCGTCGGAGGAGGCGTTGGAAGGGGACGGGCTGACTGATAACTTTGAGTCCTTCAGTTCCACCTCTTTGGCCACATTCCCATTTACCTAAACACAAGATTTCAGTCAGATGTCCTGTGAGAGCTATCAGGCCCCCTTTAACCATCTAATTCTAAGCGCATGGTCCACTTTTTCTAGTTTTACAACAGGAAAAATGGTCAGCCCGCTCGACGCACGCTACATAAATGTAATGAATTATTATTTATTATGATTCTCCCTATTCTCTCAAAGAGTAATGGGTGTGTTTTGGGTGTAATGTGCAATAAACCAATCATAGTCTCATCTCCCATTATCTTTAAAAGCCAGTTGCGCTCGCAACATTGGCGGATTAACTATTTACGTGGCGGGATTTGCAAGCAAAAAAAAAAAAAAAAAAAACCTGAACGCTTCTCAAGAGAGGAAAAGGCGCAGACAGACCATCAACGGGACGAACAACCCGGATTCCACCATCTATCACATTGTAACCCTTTAATTTTTAATATTTGTCGTGTTTGTGTGCTGCTACCTATATGCGCACATTACTAGGGCTGTCAAACGATCAATCACGATTAATTGCATCCAAAATAAAAGTTTGTGTTTACATAATATATTGTTTGTGGGTGCACTGTGTATAATTATTTTGTATATATATATAAATACACACACATGCATGTATATTTAAGAAAAAAAAATTATATATAAAATATTGATATTTATCTATAATATAAATTTTATATAAAACTATATACATGAAAATATTTCTTAAATATATACAAGCATGAGTGTGTATTTATATATATAAAATAATTATTCACAGTGCACCCACGTATATTAGCCTATGTAAACACAAACTTTTATTTTGGATGCGATTAATCGCGATTAATCGCTTGACAGCCCTACAAGCGCCCTAAAAAAACAAAAATAAATAAATAATATTGCGCCATTGACTTTAGACCAGGTTTCAGTTGCCCTCAGAAACAATGCACCTGAACACACCTTGTTCTCAGACCAGTAGCCCATGGGCGCACAGATGGGTGCAAATACATTTGCTATTTAAACAAAGTGCCGCAGGACGTAAAAATGATAAGTGCGTCGGGCTGAAACTAGCAAAACACACTTGCCTGGCGCTCTATTGCACTGGGTGTATGATAGGGCCCATTCTGTGGTTTGTGCACTAGGGGTCAGACTTGAGCCTGTGTTGAACCGTGTGACAGCTGCAGTGTGTGTGGCTCTGAGACTGAGCTTTATTAACTCTATGAGTGGGCAGCATTAGCCAGGCATCAATACTCCTCTGACAGCTGACAGCGCCTCCTTATTCCCTCCAGCTAGATACATCTAACACGTCAGCCATTAGCCAGAAGCTGAAGGATCCCTGCATCCCGCATCCTTTCCCTCTTTAGAGAAAACGTTCCCAGCGTGTCTCTCTCTCTCTCTCTCTCTATCTTTTCTGGAGACAAGGTCTCAAAACGTCCTAACTCCAGCAATGAGAGGCTGATCCGTCCATGTCAACTGCAGCGGGATGAGGGGAATTCAAAAATTATCACCGGCCACGAAATTGTATTTTTGCCTGATAATCTCGTCTTATTTTTATTGAAAGTATATATTTTTAGCCTGTATGATGGTGTGTCTTGCATAAGTCATCGTGTCACTAGCGGCGACATATACAAGGCAGTCTCTGTCTCGCAGGCGAACTGTTCCTGTCACAAAAAAACTACAGATATGTCATGATTATGTTCCTTAGGTTTCATTGTGGTGGCATAATGTGAGAAATATTACACTTTCACTGAGCTCTGAGCACTATAGCTACATTAAATCCCTCCAGCGGATAGCCATTAATCATGTCAATTTCTGAATAAAGGATTGATCTTCAACCTCTAATGGTCTTCTGTCATGCCTTTTCTAACTTTCGTCATTGGCATAATCACAATTAAAGCAGCACTATGCAGTTTTTTTACATTAACTGAATAGCTTCGAAGTTATCGCAATGGTTATATGACTATTTTCGGGTTGAATGTTGGCCGAACTAAATTTTTCTGAGTCACTTCGGTTGTTTTGTTCGTTGAATGAACCAAATGACTCGAAAAAAGATTCGTTCATTTTGATGAACGATTTTGAACAGGAGAGTCACAAACGTGCGTCACAGAACAGAGCAAGGCGACCATTTGAGCTTATAAAACTTAAACTTAGTTATTTATTTTTAAAATGAGCGATCGTTTCGCTTGATAAGCCCCTTATTCACCGTCTGGAGTCGTTTAAAACCCTTTGAACAGTTTGCAGTCAGTTTGCACTGAAAGAGTCGTTTGGACCTTGAACCGTTTGGTTCCCATTGAAGTCCATTATATGGAGAAAATCCTGGAATGTTTTCATCAAAAACCTTAATTTATTTTCGACTGAAGAAAGAAAGACATGGACATCTTGGATGATCCAATAATAGGCTAATATTAAAAGATGTAAAGGTTTCCAATAACCTCTGAGAAACCTCTTGTAATTGTGTTTTTCTGCTATGAGAACTATGTAGGCCAATACAAACTATTCCAGTTCGAGTTTATTTATTAAAGAGCACACAGAATAACAAATAAAAACCCCACAGGAAAGTGCACACGGCTAACAACTGAGAATGTACAGCATTTGCTTCGCTGGTTAGATTCAAAACATCTAATAGCAGAACTTTTTACTAAATAAAACATTTGAAGAGCATGATATTTAATCACAAACGAACCAGATTTTGTCCACGATGCTCAATTTTATTAAAGCAACGAGACGTCATTATAATATTTGCCACATTTCTCTTGAATGTTGAGAACTGGAGTCAGTGAGGATACTAGCATGTTGTGTTTTTTGGTCAGCCATGTAAAGAATGAGGTGTGTCTAAGCAGTGTGTATTCGAAAACAAGTCATCTATAATTGAATTTGACAAGACAAGAAACATTAACAGAGCCGTTTTCAGCATATTAGGCATATGATCAAGAGTGAATGTGAGTATATTTTCAATTCAATTATGACAACTCTCTAAACAGCGCATGTTAATGAATATGGAAACAGCAAAACACTTCATCACTACATCTATATTGTTAAGCAGTTTTTGTAATTACACATTTGAGCTGGATTTTCTCCACATTTGAAATGTGTTACAGGGATAGTTCACCCAAAAATGTAAATGTTGTCATCACTTACTCAAGTCGTTCCAAACCTGAATGACTTTATTTCTTTAATGAAACACATAATGGCTTTCCACACTTTAATTGTCAATTAATAAACCCAGAGTAAACTGAATCCTGGGTTATCTTGCTAATGTTTCACATTGCTCGTGATTTACCCGAAGGTTAACATTTAATCCTGGGTATTCATAAACTCACGTTTCACACGGTACATTCCTAAACCCTGGGTTAAAGCTACAATACCTGCGATTTTATGCCGCTAGAGGGCGCTACATTCAAAACAACAACAACGGCTTTGCTTGATGACGCCGTGGAGGAACGCGGAATGATGGGAACTGTTGTTTTCAACTCCACCGTCGATAAATCAGTCAGACGGGAATCGAAAATTAGTTGTCATGGATGAGGTAAAGTTCGATTTCGTTAAACTGAAATAACCGCAAGAAAATTCAGGTTTAAAAGTAAATTAGTTATCACAGATGTTAGGGGAGAGCCGGGACGGTTGAAACACTTTTCAGATAAACGTCGTTTTCTAAGATACAGCCAGCAGTTCACAGTCCGAGAAGTATTCGCGGTGAATATGACCTTACGATTTTTCACATCATATGCATTGACAACAAGACATTCGAACAATAATACTAATTGTTTTGCATCGTTTACCGACATGAAATTTGAGTACAGAACACGGTGTTACTCACCCGTCAAGTAAAACACGTGCAAGATCGGCGTCTCTTTCTAGTTAGAGTTTTTCACGAAGTTCTCTCCATTTAGGAACCGATGTTGAGCTGGTTTTATTTCTCTTGTCACAAATTCTTCTTGGGTCGTTTGGTTGACCCGTTCGTTGACGTTTGCGGTTATGAGACTTGTCTTTGTCGACAGAACCAGGTGCAATCGCTAAAGAATAGTTGTGCTCCATTCCACAACAAATGCGCGAAACAAGCTGACGTTTGACGCTAACGCACAACTACAACTTCCGCATTTGTCCAGGACTACACGCAGTACGAGCGGAAACCGAGGTAACGCGGATATGACGCGGTTTACTGGCGACTCCCAGCTCACCCCTGCTCACACGCCCCGTTTCCTTGGTTAAAATCTAAATTTTCTCGCGATTTAAACGTTGTTTGAAACATTTGGAATATTGTAAGTTATCATCTTAACTAAATATATAACACTGGCCTTGTGATTTTGGGATATTTTTAATGCAAAAATCTTAGGTATCCACCTAACTTCTTAACTTCTTTATTTGCATATTTGTAGTGTCAGTATCCCTGATTGGATGAATTGGTCACTGAGGTCCCAATAAATGTATTCCTTAAAGGTCATCTTTAATCGCCAAAATTATTTATTTAAAGAGTTTTTTTCTTAAAATATCTTGAATGTATCTCGACACCCTTGCCTCATTTAGTATGCACGGTTTTATGAATATTCAAATGAGCCCCGCCTCCACTTACTCCCTCAGCTCAGAGATCCACTGGTTGACGATCACACGTTGATCTGATTGGTTACAAGGTCGTGTGTGACGTCAGAAACACCAGCGATTTCAAACCGTGTTTATGAGACTGTCTTTGGTTCACTGCAGTTTTAAGCAGAAAATACTCAGCAATGCTGTCGACTTATGAATTTACACATTAAAGCGTATTAAAAACACCACATAGACATATAAACAACATTACAAACTCGCTTTTCACCACAGGACGTTTCTTCTTTATTGCACCGTGAACTGTATATACTTCAATCTCACTTTTTAGTTTCTTTAAGTACACTCCGAGTAAACTAAAAGATTTTTAGACTGCAAGTTTACAGTAAGTTTTCTTTAAGCATACTTATAGTTTATTCCAAGTACTGCATACTACACAAGGCTAAGTACATAAAAGTAGACTGAAAGTGAGAAAATGATGACCGAACTTAATTTTGTTGAATTATGCCCTTAATATGGCCAGCTAGTGTTCTGTGATGTGAGCGGTTGTCTTACCTTGTCCTCCATGTCTCCGTTGAGCACAGGTTCAGGCAGCGGTCCTGCGGGGGCAGACAGAAGCAGCACGGGTCAGTCACAGATCACACAACTGCCCTCAGTACATCTGCATCGGTCATACGGGACACTTTCTCCAATACTGCTCCTCATCAGAGACAGCCAGGACGCGTCGCAAAGATTAAACAAGACACTTCCAAACACCAAGAGATAGCTGCTATGACATTCACTCCTCCTCGGGTTGCAGAGAGCAGATGTCGACTCGGTTACATACTCAGCACAGGTATTCGCTTCATTTATTATTCAGATGACGATAATCACCGTGGTGAGATCCGTGATACCTGGATACCTGTCGACCCCCACAGGGAACAAAATCTAGACGCCTTCATCGTGGATTACACTTTAACAAATGACAAAATGTGAAAAAGACGTACACCTTAGCATACTTCTACTTCTGTTGTCTTTGAAATACTGCTGCATGTACTGACACACTGTACAAAAAAATATTTTCAAGATTTGTTATCACAACATTTTTTCTTTTGTCAAATCAACTTAAATAATTTATTTAGTTGAGATAACTTATTATTTTGAGTTTCTGGTGATTAAATCATTCTCCTTCATTGTATTAACTCACTTTTTCCAGTTCAAACAACTTAAAATTTTAAGGCAACCAGGTTACTTACTTTTTTTAAGTTAAACCAACAATATTTTTTTACAGTGTATGTGAAGAGTTCAGATGCAAAAGCCTCTAAATGCCATTTGATATTTTCTTCTTTAATGATGATTTTGATCAAACTTGTATATTTAAGTTCAGTAATTTCACTTAAATGGCAATGATAATTACCTATTAATTGTTATTTAAATTAAATTACTGAACTTAAATATACAAGTTTGATAAAAAATCATTATTAAAGAAGAACATTTCAAATGGCATTTAGAGGCTTTTGCATCTGAACTCTTCTATATATATATCAACTTAAATCAAGATGCATTTAGTCAAGTACAATGACAAAAAAGTTTTGATTAAATCAAACACAATTATCTGCCAATGGTGTAAGAAATATAATCTTGTTTTCTGTTCTTGTTGTTCCTTTTTCCTTCAGTGATTCTGCTTGTTGTCATCAGGTGTCTTTACTAATGCTCAATAATCATTTATTTATGTATATTTATGGACATCTCATGTTAAACTTCATGTCATTTACCTTAATTTAAAGAAGAAGGTCTGTTTTTTTCAGTGGTCTGAATATCTGTATTTTTAGGGAAAGTTATCAGTTTATATTTATATATATATATATATATATTTTAAAAAAGTGACTTAAATTTTACTGCATTTCCCCAACTCTGAGATAAAAAAAAATAAGATTTCTATTGTTATACACATCAGAATTTTGCACATGAAAATCATGACAATTGCCTTTATTTATTTATTTTTTTTTAAAAAGACTTTTTCACAGTAAAACTATAAGAATATTTACGTGTGAATGTATACATGTTTAAGTAAGTTCACACTTCTGATAAATAATGATACCAACATCCTCTCTGTAAATATACTTTGCAAACAGTCTGACTTGCAAGAAATGTTTAAATATCCCAAGTGACTACCGTGGCTCAACTATATGTTTATCAAGCGACGCGAATACTTTTTGTGCGAAAAAAACAAACAAAAATAACGAGTTTATTCGACTATTTCTTTTCTTCCTTGTAGGCCAGAACGAGACTTCCTTATAGATTTCCATGACGCATGCGCGAGAATTGCGATCTAAGCTGGTGTAAGCAGATCGCAAATCTCGCGCATGCGTCGTGGAAATCTATAAGGAATTCTCGTTCTGGCCTACAAGGAAGAAAAGAAATAGTCGAATAAACTCGTTATTTTTGTTTGTTTTTTTCGCACAAAAAGTATTCGCGTCGCTTGATAAACATATAGTTGAGCCACGGTAGTCACTTGGGATATTTAAACATTTTCTTCATTGACTTTCTGGGCCGTCAAGAGCCAGTCCCTTAGGAGCCAATGTGGTAGTTATACAGCTCTCAAATTTAATCAAAAATATCTTCATTTGTGTTCCGAAGACGAACGAAGGTCTTACGGGGTTGGTACAGCATGGGGGTGAGTAATTAATGACTTAATTTTCATTTTTGGGTGAACTAACCCTTTAAATATGTTTTGGTTCCAAGAAAACGATGACCCTACCGCCAGCTATTTCTTTCCGAAGGGTTTCTAGGAAGAAGAGTAAAGCAATGAGACAGATAACCGAATTGGAAAATAATCCCGACCCCCTTCCCGCCGCCTTGTCTCTAAATCTCTATATTTCTACCGCCGTCTGAAGGATATATGAGTGGAAGAAGACTGCAGGGAAGGTTTGATAACAGGTCCATCTGGCCTCTGATCGGCACAAAACACACATCACTGGCTGTTTGGACACTTCAAAATGCCCTTCAGTCCCAATACGGCAATCTGAGAGCCACTCCAGACCAGCACCTTGGAAACCACACAAGTCCTCCTTCCACATTTGGCTGACAGGCAGCAGAGAGAGACAGTGTGTGTGTGTGTGTTCAGACAGAGCAGTGCAACTGAGTGTGAAAGAGAAGTGTGTAGAGAAAATAATCTTTCAATCTGAAAAACCCAATGCCATAGAAGAACCAGTTTGGGTTCCACAAAGAATCTTTTAGTAAACAGTTGTTAAATCTGATTAACCTTTTTCAACAATTCAGAATCGTTTGTGTAATAGAAAGATTCCATGGATGTTGGCGGTTCTTCGTGGAACTACAGCTAACACACTTTTGTTCTAAGAACGTTTTCCAAACATTCCGACACGTTAAAATGTTTCCTTGATGTTAGCGGAACGTTTTTTTTTAAAAGGTTGGTTTGATGTTCCTAAAAAATTCTAATAATGACTCAACATTCCAGAAATGTTGATTTGTAACATTCCAAGAACATAAAAATGTCCAGTATCCTTAATGTAGGCCTATTAAAGGTTAAACATTCATGTTTGGGTCAAATACGGACAAACCCAACCATTGCTTTACATTTTTTAATAACATTTTTAAACCCAATAATTGGGTTTGTCCGTATTTGACCCAAACATCGGTTGAAACAACACTGTCAAAAATTTGGAGTAGGATTTACTTGAAAAAACCTTGCTAAACGATCTCACTCAGAAAATGTTAGTAAATTTACAAAGATTTGCCAAGTAAAAACCTAAACATATTTAGCAGTAGCTTTAATTAGAAATCTTAAAGTTAAATTTACTTGGAATGTGGAATTAAGTAAACTTTACAAAAAATAAGTAATTTTAACTCGGCTTGTAAAAGGTTGATTAATACTGATTTCCTTTGCCTTTGTATTACACTTCACTAAAACAATTATCTTGAATTTTATTAGTCATTTATAGTATGTTCTTTACTTAGATCATCTAAGTAATTTATATATCATGTCAGACTTTAAGCCTTATGTGAATGCAAACACCTCAATACTTGGTAGACAATACACAATGGTGGTAACATTTGATGGATCGTTTTTGTGTTTGAATGTGTCGTTTTAAGCAAAAAATTTACTCGAAATGTCACAAAATGGCAATTTACTAATACTGAAAACAAAAATCAATGATAAAACAGTGTAAATACAGCTGGAAACCAGTGAAAAATGAACCTCATTAATTATTCAAGGTCCAGTGCATGATGGGAACCCCAGTATCAGAAAAGTTGAGTAATTTTTACTTAATTTTATTGAGTTGATATTACACTTTCATTTATACTCGCTTGAAATAAGTACTGATATGGAATTTACTTAGTTTTTTACATTCTTGCCTGAACTAACTTTTTCAAGTAAATTACATTGGGTTTTTTCACTAGTATTTACTTAACCAAAAAATCATTTTTTACAGTGAACCCAGCATTTTTCAAGTGAAGCAGAATTACTGAAGGAAAGAGAAACAACAAGAACAGAAACTACAACTGACTTCCAGACACAGTCTTAGATGAAATCAACTGAACATAAAAAATAAATAAATAAATAAACTGCTTGAAAAATATAAAGTGATTGATGAAAGTCAATATGGATTCAGAAACAAAAGATCAGGTGATCTATGGTTTTAATTAATGCAATAAAAGAATTAAATGCACTGGACAATAAAAAATGTAAATGTAAATGTAAAAAACAAAATACCATTGGAATATTTATTGATTTGAAAAAAATCATGCAATACTATTCAAGAAACTAGAAAGGTACGAGATATGAGGAGTGGAGACTGGGGAAAAAGCTTAAGTGACAGAAGTCCTCAACTGTCATGTAATTTCTTATGGTGTCCCCCAGGGGTCAATATTGGGCCCTAAATTATTCAACTTCTACATCAATGCGATATTTAAAGGGTAATTAAACCCCTGGTCAGAGCCTGACTCCACCCACTGGCAATATTTGAAAAATGCTGAAAAAGTGGGCAGACCCCAGTGGAGATAGAGAAGACGAAATAGATGCTAAAACACTCTATCCTGATCGTTTTCTATACTCACAATTCCAACTCCTGACTCGCTACAGTGGTTTTGACGACACAAGCTGGTTTTTATACTGCCAAGGGCGGAGCTCGCGTGGTGAGCTGAAACGCGTACGTCACAAAGTGCGGAAGATCCAATAGGAAAATTCAACTGCAGTAGCCACCGTTCAACCTGCAGAGGGCAGCACTAAGACGTTTTTACACCATATATTGTAGAAATAAAACACTTTATAAACAAATGTCAAAAACGTGACTAGAATCAATGACTGGTATTAATAAAGATCCATTCTTACAGATCATTAACTAAAAAAAGTTGGTTAAAATGTTTCAAAATTACTTAAGTGTGTTTTGTTTGCAGATGACACCAACATTTTCTATTGTGATGACAATTATGATTATCTAATTATGAAAGCTTTGGTAATTAGATAAAAAAAAAAATACGTTAAAGATTGAGAATGAAAATGTCTCTGTGTTTTACAATAGATAATAAACTCACATCAGACACAAAGTCTCCAAAAGCCTTTCAATGATAAATCAAGCTAAACATGTCCCTGATTACAATACACTCCATACCCTGTATTGTTCCCTACCGTACTTAACTTATTGTGTCGAAGTATGGGGAAATAATTATAATAACTCCTTACAGTCATTACTTATCTTACAAAAAAAAGGGGCTATACGTACCATACACAAGGCTGAATATCTTGAACACAAAAAAATACAGGACCATGTCAAATTCAACAAGGCACAACTCTTATTTAAAGCTTTTCACAACCTGATAATATATAAAAGTTATTCCCAGAGAGAGAGAGAGAGCGAGCAGTTGTACAGTTATAACCACCAGGAGGAGTTTCTGTGTGTCTGTATTGAACTGTGAAATAGTCTGGGGCTTGAACTTAATGTCAAAGTATTCACCAGTTTAAAGCACTCTATAAACAGAAGGTCTTGTCACAGTACAAGGAGGGCGGGGTTTAGTCGTCTAGGTGTTGTATTCATGTATTCATTGGCCGTGTTATCTTACCTTGGAGGTATTCTGATTACCATTGCTGGTGTCACTATAACTATATAGATGTATTCGTGTTTTCATCGGATTACCATTACTGGTATTACTATAATATATGGTGTGTATTTAAGATATGCTTTTTTTCTTCATGAGTATAAATAAGATTTTAATTGAGAGTAATGATAATTTCAACAATTAAGGAGGAAGCTACCTTTGTTTTTCTCTATTTATTTCCTTTACTTGTAACAGTTTTTACTTTAGTTGGTCTCTTGTTAGTGCATTTGAGTTTCAGGTGTTTTCAGAAAAATTATAAAATGATTTGATAAAGATTTGATGCATTGATTTGATTTGATGCATTGATAAATAGACTGATGGAAAGGCAGACAAACATGTTTGTTTTAATGACAGCCAAATAACTGCATTAAAGTGGTTTTAACTGCTTTTCCTGTAGTTTCATGACAGACTTGATTAAGCAAAAAAGCAATAAACAAATTCAAGAGTTGACAACCTCTTCAGTAAAAGTTGAGAGACACTTCAGGCATCAACACTCATCATACAACCCTTGACAATGGTGACAATCAAAATAATTCAAATATAAATAGTAAAACATTTCAGCTGCAAGGAGTTTTGTATGCTTGCATAATACATGTCACAACTGCTGAATCCCATATGCTGATTGATGCTGTCTGTGAGTGTCTACATAACACTGTAGTTTCTAACTTCCTGCTCGCATGTTTTTTTTTAATTTTTCAGAAAGTCACATGGTAAGCAGCACAATATTTAAGCCTCTGGGGTTGTTCGGCCCAAATGGACCCGAAGAATTTAAATAAAAAATTTTTTTAAATCACAGCTTCCTCGGAATGGTCCGAAATTTGGTGACTTTGTTGGTATTTGGTATTTGAACACCCAAAAAAATTGGGGACAGGATGTGAATAGTCTAAGTGGTTGGAAAAAAAAATAGTCACACTTGGGGGTGTTCGGGTCCAAATGGACCCGTATGGAAAATGAATGGAAAATTGGCAAAAATGTGAAAATACTGAGTTTTTTTGTGCGTACAATCTACAAATCAGCCACAATCTTGAAAAAAAACACACAACAGTGTGTATAAAACACAATTTTATACACAAACACACCAAAAAATTCAGATTATACATGTGTTTTGCATTTTTAAAATGCTCAGTTTGTCCACCAGATGGCGTCCATCTCATTTAAAAAATTGCTTTTTTGAGGCCTAGGCTTGACTCTAAAATGAAATACAGCTTTAAAAAAAAAAAAAAAAATTATATTATATTCAATGGTGGGAAATTTTGTCTTAATAATTGCATTTATACTAATTATAATTTATTTTTTATTTTTTTTAAATTTTCTCAAAACACCAAAAAAGAAAAGAAAAAATATTATAAAAAACGAGTAAAAATAAAAAAAAATCATAATTTTTTTTTTTTTTAAATATGAATCCCAGCCTTTGGGTCCATTTGGACCCGAAAACCCCGAGTGTGACTCTGAAACGAACGACCCCAGAGGGTTAAACGCACGAATAACAAAACACACGTCTGATCAGTGATTAGACTTCAAATGTGATCCAATGATGTCACCATTAATTAACAGCCAACATCATCTGAAATTATTCACTACAATGACATATTTAAACTTTTTTTTTTTTCCATTAAAGTTGCTTGAATGTAACTCTACACCCTTGCCTCATTTAGTATATGCGGGACCATAAATATGCAAATGAGCCCTGCATATACATTTAAACAACATTAAAAACTTGATTTTCACCACAAGGTGAAACTTTAATAGAGTGTTTGTTCAATATTATCTGGTTGTTCTCAAAAGGTTAGCACAACGATATTTATGTAGACGTTTTTAAAACGTTCTTCAAATGTTAACGTTCCTGGAAGAATGTTTGTTCATAACTTTGAGAGAACCTTGCCAGAACGTTAGCTAAAGTCATGACAACGTTCGCTGTTAGCGGGATTGCTAACTGTTAGTTGTTAGCTAGTGCTCCCAGTCCCTGTTGACAGCTAATCCCACGGCCTCACTGTGAAAAGAAAACAGCTATTCAAACCGAAACGCAGTGATTCTGGCAGAAAACAGACTGATCATGAGTATTAAATGAGCCTCGCTGAAAACATCACCACCTGAGACATCTAAAAGCCTTCATCTGGTCAATCCTGCCATTTTTACTCAAACAGATGTTTACTCAAACTGATAAAACGCAATAGCAGTGATAACAGCTAAGGAGAGTTTCCACTAGTGCTGACGCCAACAACTTGCTAGGTAAATAAAACGAGTAAACATTGTGTCTCCACTCACTCATGACTAAGTTGTGTCAAACACACACACACAGTTTCCATGGCTGCAATAGGAAACCCAAACCCAGCGCAGCGAGAGAGACACGCTCCTAGAGAGATGCCATGGGGAGTTACAGCTGCTGGAAACATGTTGACGTTTTACTTCATGTTTTGTGTGTGTGTACCTGTGAGGTGTTCTGCGGTGGGCGTCACTCGACACTTCTTGAAGAAAGCATCTGTTTCTGGATCTACGACCAAGAGTGTGGTGTCTTCACCCCCGGCTCTAATAGCAGCCACCACATCTGCATGCTGCTTCCCCTCCACTGAAACCGCGTTCACCTGAGGACAAACAGCACATCAGGAGACATTCACTGACTCACACTTAAAGGGACAGCTCACCCCAAAAAAAAAAAAAAATAAATTCTGCCTTGACATTTCTGTCCCTCATGTCGTTCCAAACCCTTAAGACCTTTGCTCATCTTCGGAACACAAATTAAGATATTTTTTGATGATTTGGGGCCGGTAAGCTGATCGGATTTTGGTTATCGGATCTTGAAAATGGGTTGTTCAAAAGGGAAAGAAGGAATCTGAAATCAGATTAGATCAGGGAATCCAATCCTAGTTTTAATCTGGATCAAACCTTCAGTTTGTGTTGTTTAAATTTGGATAAAATTTGATCAAAAAAAAAATAAAAACAGGATTATCCTGATTCCAACAGGGGGTACGATTTCAAGGTGGATTTCAGGAAGAATATGTTGTAAAACTTTAAAATTGGTCGAATAATACATTTGTATCATTTAGTGTACATACTTTTATTTATATTTTGCATTTGACTTGTGTAACCATTGTAACAGTGATAAAGTAGACATAGGCTAACAATTAAGCTATTGAGTATAGTAAAGTAAAAATAAAATAAAAATGATCTTGTCCCCATTTGTGTTTTGTCTCAAAATAAGAAACACTTACAGTGACCCCATGTTGGCTCTTCTACCTGTTCTTTACATAGCCGGTAGCCCACATTGTGATATGTTGTCCCATTTAGAGCACTGGTAATCTTGAAAACTGTGTATCTGGATCAGGGTGATCCAGTCCAATGTTGCTTTGAAAAACCGGCATAAAAGTAAGACGGATTACCTGATCCTAGATAGGAAAAAATGGGATTTCCAAATCCGGATCATTTTGATCCAGATTAAATGTTTTGAACAACTGGCCCCATGTGATATGCAGCAACGTAAATGCAACTTTAAAGGCCCAGAAAGGTAGTAAAGACATAGTTAAAGGAGCTGTATGTAAGAAATCTATTTCAAATAATCATAAAATGGCCACTAGACATTAAGAAATCATGTTCTTTTCAAACACTTATATCACTGACTACAGTAGTCCGGCCAGCATATTGTCATTTAAAAAGTGAAGTTGCTGATGTTGACGTTGTCATGTTGTGTTTTGGTCTGATGCTCCACCCTCCACCGATCTACCAATCACGAAGTCAGTAGTGTTGCGGCATTCGGGTTACCAGCTCTGTTCTAGTTACCACAAAATTGGATCCTGCAGCCAATCTGGCAACCTCGAGTCAGGGGGGAGGGGATACACCGCTCTACAGTAATTTGAAAGTGATTGCAGTACCAGTTTTGGCCACAATCTTACATACGGCTCCTTTAAAATAGTCCTAATGTTATGAAGCGACGAGAATACTTTTTGAAAATAACTTTATTCAACAATCTCTTCTCTTCCATGTCATTCTGCAACCCTGTTGACGTAGTGTAAACAGTTGGCGCTGGCTCACTATTGGCCAGCTCCTGCATCACACGCATGTGTCGTAATGATTACGTGACCAATAGTGAGCCGGCGTTCTGACGTAGACCCTGGAAGCGCTGGCCTGTTTACACTACATCACTGGTGTAGGAGAACGACGTGGAAGAGACTGTTGAATAAAGTCGTCATTTTTGTTTGTTTGTTTTTTTTTTTGCACACAAAAAGTATTCTCGTCACTTTATAACATTAAGGTTGAACCATTGTAGTCACATGGGCTATTTTAACGATGTCTTTACTACCTTTCTGGGCCTTAAAATTAGCAACAATGTTGCTGCCTATGGCTGGTTCAGAAACCTCTCGGATTTCGTCATTAAAAATATCTTAATTTAAGTTCTAAAGATGAACGATGATATTGCGGGTTTGGAACGACATTAATTAATAACAGAAATTTCGTTTTTGGGTTAATCAGGTTTTTTTTTTGTCCAAACCAGCCGTGACGCAACAATTCTATATTATAAACTTTTCTATTTTTCTACGACATTGTGACTAGAACAACAACACACAACGTATGAGAGTGATCATCTGAGATAATAATTATGTGCATTATTTAATGTTAAAAGAACTGAATGTGAGTTTGAATATCATTTTGTGACATTTACAGCCATACTGAAAACAAAAATTGATAATTCGTCTCCGATTTTGAAATTAAAAATGCTCAAACTGTGAACAAACAAGTGTATTTTACAACAAAGGTTGTTTCGCCTGCTGCACTCATGGTACGGCAGTGAAGTTTCCTGATTATTATGCAGGAATGAGAGTATAGTTCCTAGTCATATCAGCCTAGAAAATCGCAACTTTACATTTTCCGTCGGTCTAAGTGCACAATGTAACTATAGAAGAGTCAAGTTTTAAATATGAAAAATATCGAAACACTTTGGTCATTTTTTCCTGAGAAATGCTAATGGTCTTGTCCACTTCAATGATATATGCTAAGCTAAGCTAAAAGTGGCACCGCCAGAACCGGAGATCGGCTGAATGGATTCAAAAACGGTAAAACTCAACAGTTTAACTCTGGGGGAGTTGTAAAATGAGCCTATTTCCAAAAAAAAAAAAAAAGTGAAGTATCCCTTTAAAAAATGATCTGAATATCTTAACAGAACATCACCTGGTAAAATAAAGGATAAATAATAAAAGTAATTTTTTAATGGTTTTAATATTAGTTTACTATAATAGGCATGGTTTAAACCAAGACACATTCACTTTATATGATGACAGATTTACTTCGAAGACTTGGATTACACCACTCAATTTATATATAATTTTAGATATAGAATATAGAATAGAGTAGTTTTACAGTCTTTTTTTGTCGTTTTTTTTTTTTACTTTTTGAAGCATAGAAAACAAAAATAATGGGAGAATATTACAATTTCTTAATTTGTGTTTTGAAGATGAGTAAAAGTTCTATAAGTTTGGAATAAACCATTTTGGTGCGACTAAGCTGAATAAATAACAAATTGTGGTATCCATCTTAAAAATAAAGTGGATATAGTATCGCTCAGATGATCAGTATGTGCATACAGTATGTAAAATCAAACCAAAATGGATTTCATGCAGGCTTTAATGTAGTGCTCTTTTGTATATTGCACATACTAAGGCATCTGGATATTCCATGCATACACACAAATTGCATATTACACACAATATACAGTAACTCTACTCGAGTTGCTCTACTCAAAATAAGACAACACTTATTGACGTCACCCTGAAATCTATTTTTAGATGCATTATCCACATCTTCATTGTTCCAACAAAGAAAGTGTTTATCAAAGCTAGGATTCATTTTTCAACATTATCAGTCTCCTTTCCTGCTGTCCGAGGGAAGGATATCCCGTGTCTTCAATTCACTAACATTCATGCATTACACGTTTGCCAAAAAAACCCAAAAAAAACACGAGAGCCGCTTGTGTGAACTGACTGGGGACGAATGTCAAGGACAAGTCGGACAGGATCCCCGAGAGGCATGATTTTGGGAGAAAATTGTGATTGAAATATTTATTATTTGATATTTAACGATATGAAATATTCATAAACACTGATATATTATTCATCAAATAAGAATATGAGTGAGAAATCAACGTGTGTTTCATTTCAGGTGGCATTTAAAGGAAAAAGTGATTCATTCTTTTCTCATCCTTTGGTTTTTCTGACCTAATATTTTCTTCCCTCTTTGAAACACAAAGATGATTTATACTGCCAAACTTCGAGAAAGACAAGCCAGAGGTGGAATATACAGGAGCTCACTTTAATAGTACGTAATAGTACGGTTTGATTGGGTTCTAGTTAGAGCCCTTGTGTCTTTTAAAGAATTTTAAAGAACCTTTTACGACACTTTTAAAAATACAGGTACTTTATTGGCATTTAACAACCTTTCCAATTGAAAAAAGGGGTTCTGTCATGGGAAAAAGTTTATTAAAATATTCTTCACACTATGAAAACAGAGTTGGCATCACCGTCAAAACTCCCTTTTGGAAGGGAACCCTTCAGGTTGCCAGTTGGTGGAAAACACATTGTATCACAGCGATGGAAGCCGGCAAACAAACTGGGTCAGAGATCGCAGATTTAACCCGACTTAAAAAGCCTTGCACTCATCTAGAAATCTCTATGAACAGAGGAATATTAAAATGCGGATAAAAGTATTGTCGCATTCCATTGCATTTTTCCTCAATCTGGCAACCCGCATGAGTGTCGAGGAGGTGGAAAATACCATAGATATGTATATAAAGGCTAGATGTGTTACGGTGGAGTTTCCATCGTCATCACCGGCGGCCATCTTGTCACAGGCAAGCTGATGTAAGACGAGTGGTCAGCACGAACACAAATACTCTTATCTCGTTGAAATCTTGACGGATTTACAAACGGTTTGGTTTCTTACAAACGTTATTAACGTGGCTATAATTATCTGGATGATTATTTATTTATACACTTTTTATTCATAAGTATGCAGTGTCATAACTAAATCTCTGACGTTTATAACAAAACAAACCGTTTGAAAATCGGTAGAAAATTGAGCAAGTTACGGTGATTTAAAAAGTACATGCACCATCAACACAATGTTACGAGTGAGCGAGCTGCCTGTGACAAGATGGCCGCCAGGTGCTGACGTCGATCTCCATTGGCCAGCAGCGTGGACGACATCTAGCCTTTATATAGATATCTATGGAAAATACTCTCCAATGTTTTGAATTCAGACTGCAGTACCCATTTCAACCACTAGCTGTCAATTTACACTGAATCATTAAAATGATTCTATGATCTAATAAATAGAAATTTTGTTCTATATATGGAACCTTTTCTTCTAAGTGGTTTATAGACAGTATCTTTCACTTGTGTTATAGTGAATGTTGAAATGAGTTTAGGTGTGATGCGAGGCGGTGTGGGAACCGCTCAGCCCGCCTGTGCTTCTATATATGTGGAATGAGGGTGTGTCTGTAGTGGAGTTCAGTCCCAGAGAGGAAACGGACAATGTGGGCTCAGCAGGAACAATAGCCGTCTGTCCAACACAAAGAACCCGGTCTGGAGGCCCCTCTGGGACAACAAAGACCCCTCCATCCCTTTGCTTCCTTCCCTCCCTCCCCTCGTTCACTTGGTGGCCTTTCCGTGGCCCTCGCTCCGGATGAAGCGGCCAGACTCAAGAATTACATCACCGGACAGAGAAAAACCTACAGAAACATACACCTACTCTTTCTTTATTTTTAGTATTATGTACATTGCATTTGAATGCATTTGGGAAACGAAACACACAGTGTGTTGCTCGAAGGCAAACAGCAGTTCTGCTGTGGCTTTGTTTGGCACCATCATTGGCAAAATAGAGCAAAATACTGTGTTTAAAATATAAGTTTCTTAAAAATATAATAATTTAACATACTATTTTTTTTTTGGGCTGTTATATAAAATCTCACATGTTTTCTTTTAAGCTACTCTTCATGTTCAAGTGATTCTAGTTAACGGAAAGAAACACATCCAAAATACACGATTAAGAGTTTATATTATTGCACGTTGTCTATACGAATCTGTCGGTTTCAATTACAGTATCTTTAAAGACAGTTCTCTAAATAGTTTTAGCATCTTAATGATTAAGGTCTCTGCGGAGAAGATCTGATATCCACAATCTTAGAAAAAATGGTTCATTGGGGTTCTATATACAGTATGAAGCATAGGGTTCTTTACTAGACTTCAAAGAACCTGTCATGCTAAAAAAAGGTTCTATAATGACAAGAAAGAACCCTTTTGACACAAAAATAGGCTATTATTCATGCATACAGTCGTGCTCAGAATTAATGGGACCCCTGGTAAATATGATGAAAACTGGCTGTAAAAAATAATTCTGCATTGTTTATCCTTTTGATCTTCCATTCAAAAAATTGGCAAAATTCAAACCTTTCATTGAAGCAAAAGAATTGAAAGTGGGGGTAAATCACACTATGAAATAAATGTTTTTCTCCAAAACACTCTGGCCATAATTGTTGGCACCCCTAGAATTTTTTATGAGAAAAATATCTCTGAAGTACATTCCCATTAATATTTAATTTTTTAAGCACATCAGGGTGACTAGGAACATGAAATTGTCCAGCTATGACTGCTTGTTTCAAGGAGTTTAAATATGAGGAAGCACAAAGGTCAAATTCCCTGAATCATCCATCACAGTGAATAAAACCAAAGAACATGGTTCTGATGTGCATCAAAAGATTGTTGAGCTTCACAAAATAGAAAGTGGATGTAAGAAAATAGCTAAAGAATTGAAAATCCCCATTTTGACCATCAGGACAATAATTAAGAAGTTATAATCAACTAAAGATGTTACGATTCTGCCAGGAAGAGGACGTGTGTCTATTTTGCCTTAATGGACGGTGAGGATGAAAGTTTGAGTGTCCAAAGACTCTTCAAGGATCACAGATGGAGAATTGCAGAGATTACTTGAGTCAGAAAACCTAAAAAAAAAATATCAGGCAACCCCTACATCCCCACATGTTGTTTGAGAGGGTTTCAAGAAAAATGCTCCTCGCTCATCCAAAAACAAACTCCAGCATATTCAGGTGTCAGACACGACTGGATCTTCAAACGGCACAGGGTTCTGTGGTCAGATGAAACTAAAAAAGGGGCTTTTTGGCAGCAAACTCAGCAGATGTGTTTGGTGCAAACAGGGATGAAGAGTACCCCATGCCTACGGTTAAATATACTGCTGGATCTTGTATGTTGTGGGCCTATTTATTTGCTGGAGGTCCTGGACATCTTGTTCAGATACATGGTATTATGGATTCTATCAAATACAAAAAGATAAAAAATAAAAACCTGACACCTTCTGCTAGAAATATTATAATGGGCCGTGGTTGGATCTTCCATCAGGACAACGATCCAAAACAAAAATCAAAATCAACACAAAAATTAGTTACGGAGCACAAAATGAAGCTTCTGCCATCTGTTATCTTGGCAAAAGTTTACAGATCTGAGGTTGCAAAAAGTTTTTAATAACAGGGTGCCAATAATTATGGCCAGAGTGTTTTGGAGAAAAACATTTATTTCATAGTGTGATTTACCCCCACTTTCAATTATTTTGCTTCAATGAAAGGTTTGAATTTTGCTGATTTTTTGAATGGAAGATCAAAAGGATAAACAATGCAGAATTATTTTTACAGCCAGTTTTCATCATATTTACCAGGGGTCCCATTAATTCTGAGCACGACTGTATATTACTTAGTTCTGCAACATTTTGTAGTTGTAATTAAATTATTGTTTATTAAACTGATGTAGTAACTTAATATTACATTTTAATCATGCTGATTTTTGGAGGAGAAAAACTGAAATGGCACTCTTCATGTGATATTGATTAATTATATTAATTGATATAAATATATACATTTTCTAACCCCCATATCTTGAATTTTGTGATCATTCACATGCATTCATAAATACATTTTAGGGTCTTGATGTTTGTCAATAACATGAAATATTGAATCCGGAAAGGATAAAACAAATGATAATGAATGATCTTGTTCCATATAGAACCTTTTTCCTGGTTACAAAGAACCCTAAAGGGTTCTTATTATTGAACCTTTAAAAAGGGTTCTGTATAGAACCTCTTAGGGGTTCCAAATACATAGCGCTGATAGAACCTTTTAAGGTTCTATATAGAACCTTTTCTTCTAAGAGTGCATGTTGCTGCTGCAGAGGAAGTATGGACTTACTACTGTTAATAGACAGACTAACTGCTTGCCCATGTTCCACTTTCATCCCATTTGTCTCTGCTTCTCTGTTGTCAAACAGGATACGCTTAAAAAAGTGCCACAATGTACAAATTTCCCTTCCAGGAACAGTGTTGCCAAGTCATAATAACACTATACTTGGAAAAGAATAAATCTATCATCTTTTATTCTAACACCAAAGACTTTTCTCACCAAAATTATTTAGTAAAAAAAAAAAAAAATGCCTTTGTGAAAAAAGTGCTCAATTGTATTGAATGTGTACTTTTAGTGCACTTTAATTTTTCTAAAGTGTTTTTTTAGATTATATAATACTACTAAAAATAAGGCCACTTAAGAACACTTAAAGAGTAACTAAACCCTAAACCAACTTTTTTTAGTTAATGACCTGTAAGAATGGATCTTTATTAATACCAGTCATTGATTCGAGTAACTTTTTCGACATTTGTGTATAAAGTGTTTTATTTCTACAATATATGGTGTAAAAACGTCTTAGTGCTGCCCTCTTCAGGTTGAACGGTGGCTACTGCAGGTGAATTTTCCTATTGGTTGTTAGCGGTTCAGCTCACCACGCTCTTGGTACGAGCTACGCCCTTGGCAGTATAAAAACCAGCTTGTTTCGTCAAAACCACTGTAGCGGGTCAGGAGTTGGAATTGCGAGTATTGAAAACGATCAGGATAGAGTGTTTTAGCATCTATTTCGTCTTCTCTATCTCCGCTGGGGTCTGCCCACTTTTTCAGCATTTTTCAAATATTGCCAGTGGGTGGAGTCAGGCTCTGACCAGGGGTTAAGTTACCCTTTAAACAGAGCAAACGTTCATGTTTCTTAACACACTTAAGTGCATTTAAACAGAGCACACGTTCATGTTTCCTAACACACTTAAGTGCATTTAAACAGAGCACAGGTTCATGTTTCTTGACATACTAAGTGCATTTAAACAGAGCACAGGTTCATGTTTCTTGACATACTTAAGTGGATTTAAACAGAGCACAGGTTCATGTTTCCTAACACACTTAAGTGCATTTAAACAGAGCACAGGTTCATTGTTTCCTAACACACTTAAGTGCATTTAAACAGAGCACAGGTTCATGTTTCTTAACACACTTAAGTACATTTAAACAGAGCACAGGTTCATGTTTCTTAACACACTTAAGTGCATTTAAACAGAGCACAGGTTCATGTTTTTTGACACACTTAAGTACATTTAAACAGAGCACAGCTTCATGTTTCTTGACACACTTAAGTGTATTTAAACAGAGCACAGGTTCATGTTTCTTGACATACTTAAGTGGATTTAAACAGAGCACAGGTTCATGTTTCTTGACATACTTAAGTGGATTTAAACAGAGCACAGGTTCATGTTTCTTGACATACTTAAGTGGATTTAAACAGAGCACAGGTTCATGTTTCTTAACACACTTAAGTACATTTAAACAGAGCACAGCTTCATGTTTCCTAACACACTTAAGTGCATTTAAACAGAGCACAGGTTCATGTTTCCTAACAGAGTCAGGCTCTGACCAGGGGTTAAGTTACCCTTTAAACAGAGCAAACGTTCATTTTTCTTAACACACTTTAGTGCATTTAAACAGAGCACAGGTTCATGTTTCTTGACATACTTAAGTGGATTTAAACAGAGCACAGCTTCATGTTTCTTAACACACTTAAGTGCATTTAAACAGAGCACAGGTTCATGTTTCTTAACACACTTAAGTGCATTTAAACAGAGCACAGGTTCATGTTTCTTAACATACTTAAGTGGATTTAAACAGAGCACAGCTTCATGTTTCTTAACACACTTAAGTGCATTTAAACAGAGCACAGGTTCATGTTTCTTAACATTATAAATTATATTATGAATTAAATAAAATATCACCTACAGAGAGACTTGAGAAAGTGTGTCTTGTACCTGTATTATCCGGTCTTTGGATTTTAGGCCGGACCTCTGTGCCGGCGAGTCCTCATCTACAGCTCTGATGTACTGGCCGGGTCTGGACTTCTCGCTGTGCAGGTTAAAGCCGAAGCCATTGGGGCCTTTCTTGATGGCACAGAGCCGCGGTCTGAGCTTGGGCTTCGAGTCCTGCAGGACAGACACAGCACAAGAAATACAACATTAGCACAATGAAACACAAGCGAATACAGGAAGTTCGGCGTCAGAACGTCTGTGCCCTTCATCTTATAGACTATAGTCTCATCTTACAGAGCAAGGTCACTTTTATTTATATAGGACCT